>NC_089826.1:13544753-13742253 GCF_035046505.1 Tiliqua scincoides
TAGAGGAAGAAATAGGTTCATAAATGCGTTCATGTGAGGTGAAGGAGAGTTTGTTCATCTCTGTTGTTCTCCCAACACATATCAAATGTGAATTCCTCATGTGCTAGCATGTTTGGCCTCATGTTCAGGCAAAGATGACTGTCACCAGCATTAGCCTTTCATAAAGAAGAGCTCCCCTGGATCGGGCCAAAGGCCCATCTAGTCCAGCTTCCTGTATCTCACAGCGGCCCTCCAAATGCTTCAGGGAACACACTAGACAACAGACACAACCTGCGTCCTGGTGCCCTCCCCTGCACCTGCAATCAGAGGCAGACTACCTCTACTTTGCAAATACCTACCATGACTTGTAACCCGTGATGAACTTTTCCTCCAGAAATTTGTCCAATCTCCTTTTAAAGGCATCTAAGCAAGATGCCGTCACTACTTCTTGTGGCAAGGAGTTTCACAGACGAATTACGCGCCTTTCCTTTCTGGACCCTTTCAATAAAGGATTCTGAGAAAAGGCGTCAATGAAGTGTAGGACTGGTGTCTATTGTCTAACCCCCATCGAAGCTAAATGGAAACCTGCTGAACACTAACCTCTCAGGTGCAAGGCAACTACTAGTCATTAGTCATCTCTTAACTCAGGGGTGCCCAAACCCCGGCCCGGGGGCCACTTGCGGCCCTCGGGGGCTCCCAATTAGGCCCTCGGGGAGCCCCCAGTCTCCAATGAAACTCTGGCCCTCCAGAGACTTGCTGAAGCCTGTGCTTGCCAGACGCAACTGTTCTCAGCAAGAGGACAACTGTTTGACCTCTCAACTGAGCTGTGGGATGAGGGCTCCCTCCACTACTTGCTGTTTCACGTCTGTGATGCAGCAGTGGCAGCGAAGGAAAGGCTGGCCTTGCTTTGCGCAAAGCCTTTTATAGGCTTCGAGCTATTGCAAGACCTTCATTCATTCATATAAGTTCCATCTCTAATATATTCATTTATGTAAATTTATTCAAATTTTTAATGGTAAATCAATTCTTTTTTTTTTTTCCTGGCCCCTGACACAGTGTCAGAGAGATGATGTGGCCCTCCTGCCAAAATGTTTGGACACCCCTGTCTTAACTCATTACTCACCTCTTAACTCATTACTAAGTGCTAAGAACATGAAAGCCACAAACAAAAAGAGAGAAAAAGAATTGGGACCACATTTTGCAACAAACAGGAGGATCTGTTCAGTGCTTGCAGATCCACCTTGACAGCAAGTTGTCATACAATGTCAATTGCCATCACAGCCTTGGCATCCTTATTTCATTTTTGTCTGGTCTCAGCAGGGTGAATTCCCCAGCATGAACAGCAAAACAGGGCGTTGATGAGAAGAGCAATCAGATATGATGAGGTATTTTTCTGCTCCAGGGGTGCCCTCTGTTTTCCTTCCTGTTCTTTGCTACCTGGAACCCAGTCTGAACTCTTCCTTTACTAACCTTCACTTCCCCAAAAACATGTTCTCTGTTATTGTTTTGATGGCTGTTTTAGTGACAATTTTTAGGTTATATTATATTCAACCTGATCCTCTGCTGCCCTAGCGCTGGTGCTGCAACCACCCAGAGAGCAAGTGGCGATGGCGGGGAAATCACAGCGGGACCCCAATTACCTTACCAGCGGACTGCCACTGGAGCACAGGTAAGTGCTAAGTGGTGCAGGAGCCTGGGGAGGGTGTGGGGGAGGATTTCCTGGGTGGAGGGAGGGCAGAACAGGGGGAAGGACAGGTCTGGGTGGGAGGTGGGACTGGTTGAGGCCTCCTACGCCAAATCCTATCCCCATATCTGCCTTGCAAGCCCAACATGGGGCTTCTCAAACCTGCGCCAGAAATAGCTGGTGAAGGAGTCTTGCAAAGGACTTGCAAATGTTAAAAGGACTCCAGGAGCCCCACTGAGCAGACGGGGGTGTTCTGGGGTAAATGAAAGAATGTCCCCCTCCCTCAAGGAGACCTCCAGCCTGCTTGGATCCAGCACAGGATCCAGCAGTAGCTGTGTGGTGCCACTGCCACTGCTCCTGTGTTGGATAGAATTGGGCCCTTAGTTTGTCATCTCATTGGGGAGATCACTCCTAGCTTTGGGGGAAAAAAACAGAAAGGCCCTGCTTCAATCTGGAGCTCCCTTTCAGCAAAGAGCTTCCATATCTCAGGGCTGGCCCTACCATTGAGCAACTTGGGGTGGTCACCTGGAATGAATGAATGTTAAAAGGCAGCAAGGTCAATTTATTATTGGAATGTTATTACCAGGGTGGAGGGACCATCTGGATTTTCGCACACCAAAATGTTTGGGGCAGGCATTGCAACACTCACAACTGGTGGGACAAGGGTGTGGACATGATGGTTTTGCGCAGCACATCTTTGATCCAGCTACATCATCAGTACAGTGACTGAAAGCAAATCTTGGGTAGGACCTTCGGATGTTACGTTTGGATGCTACAGCCCCCTTACTTTGCAATTAAATTTTGCCTTCTGGTCTCTCAGGGACACTTCTAGCCTTTTGGGACCAGTATAAGATTTAATTTTAAAAAGCCATTAGTGGGAGGGGGGTGGAAGCTTATGAGATTAGGTCAATGTGTTTGTGTCAGTGTTCAAATAACTTACGTATTTACCCTGCATGTGCCTGATCTTGTCTGATCTCGGAAGCTAAGCAGGGTCAGGCCTTGTTAGTACTTGTATGGGAGACCACCTGGGAATACCAGCTGCTATAGGCTTATACCATAGTCTTTCGAGACTGAAGGTTGCCAACCATTTTTGCCCATTTTTACTGGATTATGGCTAAGCTACATTTCTGCTTTTCAGCCACACAACAACCAAGAAAATATCACATCTTAAAGCAAAATTGCTATCTAAATATTCTAAATCATGGGCAATTTCCCCACACATAAAAAAGACCACACTTGGAGCTACATCTTATATCTCTCTTAGCAAACTGGTGCAGCTCATTTAGTTGCGTTGTGTTCCAAGCAAATGCAAGATAACAATTTGAAAGAGACGGTCATGAATGTTGTACTGAGAACAGTATGTTCTGAAAACACAATCATATAATTCCCTTTCCTAAAATATGCTCATTTCATTTCATGTTCTTGCTACAATCTCTTGGAATATATGTAGGACATGCTTTAAATGGCCTTTCGAACAAAACATCCTTTTTGCTTTGATGCTCATGCAGTAGAATGTGCGAAACTAGCACCAAAAACGTGGGAGCTATCAAGAGCTGTGATCCAAGGTACAGAATTCATTTGTTGGTTTCAAAAGATTTTTATTCCTTCCCCTGGCTTGATTAAGGACCTCCAAGGTGGCCAACTCAGTATTATACACTGAGAAAACTATTATATACAGGTCTTGCCTCCTTATCAGCCAATTCGAGACCCATGGATCTGACCCACTGCAGGTCCTGGAGGCTGACCTGTACTCCTGGATGAGACTGGAAGTATTTTCTGGTTGCGCCTGGGAGGTGATCTGAGACCTGGAGAGGCTGCACATGGCCTCTCCAAGCTTCAGAGCCCCCCAAAGACTTTAGAAGCATGCTTCTCGTTTTTTAAAAAAACCAGAAGTGTGCTTCTAAGGTCTTTCTATGGCCTTCAGAAGCCTCCTGAGGCTCGGGAAGGCTGTGAGTGGCCTCCCTGGGCTTTAGAACACAGCCCAGAGAATGCCAACCCCCACTGGGGATTTCATTATTTCCAGTTTTCGGCATCTGGGAGTTCCAGGAACAGAAACCCCAGAATGCCTTCAGACTGTAATATACAGTGGGCCTCTCCTTATCTGTGGATTTAAATATCCACAGATGCTGAGGCTGCAGTTGGCAATCCTCAGAATACTTCCTGGATGTGACTGAAAGTAGCTTCTGGTTGCATCGGGGAGGTATTCAGAGGTGCAGAGAGGCCAGGATCAAAGTGACTTCCTAACCAGCAAGTTGATCAGATATGGGCTGGATGATACAATCATTAGGTAGATTCACACAGGGCCTCTGGGAGGAATTTTATCAGGGGGTACAAAGTTTTTTATCACGGGGTGGGGGGGAGTTTGCGCTGACGTCCTGGAAGGAAAGAAAGCCCCTTCCCTGTCTAATCTGCCTCTCCTTGAGCGGGACAGTGGGACGAAGGGCAGAGGAGCCCCAAAGAATGCCAGATGCAAGGGAGGGCACCAGGATGAGGTCTCTTGTTATCTGGTGTGCTCCCTGGGGCATTCGGTGGGTCGCTGTGAGATACAGGAAGCTGGACTAGATGGGCCTATGGCCTGATCCAGTGGGACTGTTCTTATGTTCTTATGAGTGTGACCCCTAGTCAGTAACTGTGGTGCCATATGGGCCCCTTATGGATTTCATTATCCACAGAATTTAGTATCCACAGTGGGTCCTGGATCCTCCGTGGATACCAAGGGCCCACTGTACGTAGCGCTAATTTTATAAAGAAGCAGTGGTGTCTGATGAAGCTTCTGGGAGCTGCTGATGTCTGTTCCCCAGGCCGGTGTTCCATAGGAAGCTACCTTATACTGAGACAGACCATTGGCATTCCTAGCAATGAGAGCCATGTGAGAGCTCTCAGAGCTCTCAGAGAAAAGCAATTTTTCAGTGTGTGCCTCTCCCTTATATTCATTTTTGGCTCCTTTGTTTGAGGAGTCTTACATTTCATTGGCTGATGTGTTACACCAGAAATGGAGGCTTTCTCAGGATTGGTTAGTTTCAAGTTACAGACTCCAAATATAGTAGAAAACACTGTTTCCAATAACCACTGTTTACTCATTTATTACAGAACTGGTGTCCTTTCTGTCTGGTTTCATCAATCACTGGTTAAACCAAGCCTTTTGGTCTTTCCTCTGTTAATTCTCTTTATGTGATCTGTATGGTGGTGTAATTTCATTTATTAAGCGACTTTTAAATATAACTTCTGACTATCTGAAATGTAACAAACCTGAACTGAACTCTCAGAAAACCAAAGTTATGGTCTTTTCAAAATCATGGAGCCCAGGCACTTGGTCTGTTGGAGGGGAGAAACTGGAACAGGTCAAAAGCTTTAAATATCTTGGAATTCACTTCCACTACAATCTTTGCTGGGGTACTCATCAAAAATTGGTTACCAACTTGGCCCGTGTCACCTTGCAGAGCACCAATCGATTCTTTTTTAGTCAGGGCAATCGTTATATACCAGCTGCTCTCAAGGTATTTAATGCCAAGGTATCGGTACAGCTCCTGTATGGGTGCCCTATCTGGATTAGCGCTATAAATCACACCCTTGAGAGTATCCAAGCAAAATTTTTGAGGGCTATCCTGGGTTTACCTAAATCTGTACCATACTCTGCATTATGTTTGGAGACCGGACAATCGCTCTTAGTATCAAGAGCATGGCTTTTAACCATACGCTATTGGCTCCAATTACATTATAACGTGAAACCAGGCAGTCTCCTATCCAGAATGCTATCTGAGTCTGGTTCTTCTAAATGGTATAGGCAAATTAAATCAAAAATCGAATCAATTGGTTTTTCATTGGATTTTTTAAGTTTCTATCCATTCCCTGGAGTTTATCAAAGGGTAAAGCAAAGAATGCTAGACATTGAGGCACAAAACGTCTTTGAACTTGCTTCTAGAATTTGCTCCCCTCTTAATTTCTCTATCCCACTAAAGTATGGGCAAATGGCTCCTTATCTGAGTATTCTGATCAACGCTTCTGAACGTCGTGCAATCTCCTTGGCAAGATTCAATGTGTTTCCATCCAAGGTCACAGAAGGCAGATATAGGCAAATACCATATAAAGAATGCCTCTGCCCTTGTAATTTGGGAAATGTTGAATCAATCATACACATTCTTTTTTATTGTCCTCGGCACACTAGATCCCGCCACACTTACATGACTCCACTTCTCGGCAAAATGAATGGGCTTTCGGATGAGGCAAAACTGAAGTGTCTCCTAAATGACTGCTCACCAGATGTGCTAGAGGGAATTTCTAAATTTTTTACTTTTGGTGATTTCTAAGCCTTCTTAATGTAATTTGTCAAAAATATTGATATTTTATGTTGAACTGTAAATGTTTTATTAATAATTTAGTGTCTTAACTAAGGGCAGGAGGTCTGGTCTAGAGGGTAGAGCCTCCATTTGCCTGAAGATTAACAACCACAAGGTTGCCAGTTCGAGGCCACCGGCACCATGCGACCTTGAAGCAGCTGGCAAGCTGCAGCTGAGCTATTCCATCTGCTCGGAGCGTGGGAGGATGGAGGCCAGAATGTTAAACCAGATCGGAGTGTAACACCTTGAATGTGGTGGTTCTTGAAAAAGAGAACCTTCTTTCAATTTGTAAAAATCCCTGCGTGGATTTAATAAGCCTGCCTGTGTAAACCGCCTTGAATAAAGTCTTGAATAAAAGACCAAGAAAGGCGGTATATAAATACTGTATATTATATTATTATATATTATTATTAACTCCGTTTCTGATAAACGGGATTAGGACTAATTATGTTTGCTTTTATGATTTCTCTATCTATGCCTAATAAAGGTTTATTCATTCATTCAATTCATTTATTTAGTACAGGACAAACTAAATTCTTATTGTAAATAAGGATTTTTTAAGAAACCTTTCTCTTTATTTCAATTAAATCTAGCCTCCCCTGCCAGCGTTTAGCTCTGACAGAGGTTCTCAGGAATGTTTGCTAATTAGGGGCTTTCATATTATCTTGTTCCTGTCCAGTTCTCTCTGCAGTGTCTGTATCTTAGAATACTCTATCTCTGTCTGTCAAACAAGATAAATTGTCTTCTCATTAAAACTGCTTCTAACCTGTGTATAACCCTTAATTTTATGTTCTTGGTGCCAACAGATATCGGCTTTCCTAATTAATTGGTGCAGGGCATCCTGCTTCCTGCCTCCCCCTAGTTCTCTAATCTCACTTTAAGTAGTATATTTCTCTAGTTCCAATTAAAGTGACAGGTGGGGCCTTAAGTCCTTTGAAGTCTTACAGAGAAGTCTTATCTGTGAGATGTTGTTTTTCTCACATTCCAGGTCTATGAGCTGTCCGTGAGGCAGACCCTCTAATTAATTTCTTGCTAAGGTTGCATTTTGAATTACATGGCTTGAGCAGCCTTAATGGTCAAATTTCAATTGCTTTTACTATTCTGTGTATTCAGGCTTTAATCAAACTACTCTGACAGCTAAAATTCATTACTATGCCTTTTTATATGTTGATTACATTTTAAAAAACAATCTCTATAATTATGAAGGCATTAAAAACTATCGACATGGAAACATACTAACTTTGTGTATATAATACACAAATACAAAGTCATGGACAACCTCCAGTTCATGCTCAGAGAATGTAATGCAGGGAGGTGAGTCCACATCCTGAACCATGACCTGTGTTTTCTTCAGGCTGATTGTCAGTCCAAAATCTTGGCAGGCCTTGCTAAAACGATCCATGAGCTGCTGGAGATCTTTGGCAGAGTGGGTAGTGATAGCTGCATCGTCGGCAAAGAGGAAGTCACGCAGACATTTCTGCTGGACTTTGGACTTTGCTCTCTGGAGAGGTTGAAGAGCTTTCCATCTGATCTGGTCTGGAGATAGATGCCTTCTGTTGCAGTTCCAAAGGCCTGCTTCAGCAGGACAGCGAAGAAAATCCCAAACAAGGTTGGTGCAAGAACACAGCCCTGCTTCACTCCGCTTCGGATGTCAAAGGGGTCTGATGTGGACCCCTAAACTTTGACGGTACATATAAGTATTGCTATATAAACACTTTTCTTATTTCTTAATATTTGTTTGTGAAATGCTAAACATATAAACATAACATTTTGTTTTAAACTAATTTATAAACATCCATAAACATTTGGTTCATTAACATTTGAATAAATGATTAGTTTTAGCATAAATGGCTATAAACACTCATAGCATGGCATAACATTTGCTTCATTAAACATTTGGTCTGTTAGCATAAGTGGCTTTCATGGCCTTGTCTCATCTGGGCTACAGTAAATGTATCCCGTACTGTTTATCCTCACTCTCATTATCTATGCTGCTTATATCCCTGATGATTCTCTTTCAGAGTTACTGTGATATAGTGCAATGTAGTGAATAAGCATTTTTTTTCCAAACTTCTTGCCACTTTTGTTAGTCAAGGTTCGGAATTGTTTGTTCCAGCATCACATTTACAATTTGCGTTGTATTTTTGCTTAAAACTTAACCTCGCCTTTCGGTTTCATGAAAATGAAGGTGAAGCACAGAGCTTTGACAGCCCTCTTTCTAATGCAGTGCTTGGTACTACTTTGTCATTTCAGGATCAGGATCTTGACAGTAGGAGAGGTTTTCAGATTGCCTTGGCAACAAAGGACAAAGACACATGCTAACGCTGTAGAAAGGAAATGGGGTTCAAAACCGCAGAGGCAATCCAGCAGAAGGAAGGCCTTGGTAAGAAGCTCTGCAGTGGCCCTCTCCTATCTTGATGGGCCCCTTCCCACAGCCTGGAGTGAGTGCAGCAGCAACCAGGGGTTTATGTTCTCCCAGAAATGATGGGAGGCCAATAACAACAGCAATCTAGCCTGTTGCTAGCCTGTTTCCCCCCTACAGTGTGTGGAAGCACATGGAATCTGAGGGCACATGGTGCTACATGGGACATGTATGGAGGACATGGTGGCATCAGCTGCCTATAAGGCTGCTGTCTCTGGGAGAAAAGGAATCTGCCAGTGCAGCTGCTGCCACTGGCTTGCCCAGTCCTCCTTAGGGATGCCAGAACACACACCAGCAGTGACCTCCTTGGGCCCTGGTAGATTCCTGAGCATGACATGGACTGATGCCAGGTCCTTTGGCACACCATAGCCAGCTCAATACTATGGCTGACCAACTCCAGGAAAAATCCCAATCCTGTATTGTGGCAATATTGATGCTTTTCTTTTTGCCTCGGACCTTCTTCATGCAACCATCTGCACACATGGCAGCCTGTTAGAAACCTGCACATGATGGCATTTGGCCTGTTATGAGCCAGATGTGCACACGCACCACTATGCACAGAATTTGGCTTTCAGCTAACAATGGCAAGCATTTTTTCCCCAGTGCTTTCCAGTGCCAAATCCTTCACCTGGTTGTGGGGTCCTGCAAACAGCTTGCAGGAACTGAGAGAATGGTTGTTATACGACACTCAGCTCCATTCCTGTTTGAAATAATAATTGCAAACTTTTAATATGCCAATAAAGGTACTGAAGTGTGTGTGTGTGTGTGTGTGTGTGTGTGTGTGTGTGTGTGTGTGTGTGTGTGTGTGTGTGTGAATAATAATTGCAAAAAAAAAAAAATCCAAAACCAGAGGATTGGACAGCGGTTTGGACACAACAGTTGTGCATGTGCGGGAGCACTGCAAGCAACCCAATCTGACAAAAAGCCAATGAATTTCATTAGAATGACCTTGCAGGTATGAAATAAATTCCAGGAGTTGGTGGAAGGTCCTTGGGATTTAATTACACTAGTTCAGCATCACTGACCAAAGGAGACATTCCATTTCCAGCGATGATGACTGTCATTCACTGAAATATAGGGGATTGTCTTGTGATGTAAAAAAAAAAAAAAAGAGAGAGAGAATGTGAACAAGTCTGTTGTGTTCAAATATTTATTGATAAAGAATGGGCTAGAGCCAGACAAATATTTGCATTAAGGAAGCAAACTAGAGGTGAGTTATCTTAATCACTTCATTTGGTGCGCTCTCTCTCTCTCTCTCTCTCTCTCTCTCTCTCTCTCTCTCTCTCTCTGTGTGTGTGTGTGTGTGTGTGTGTGTGTGTGTGTGTGTGTGTGTGAAATGAAAATTGCAGGTTATTGGCTCCTCCAATCCTGATGGGTCTGACTGTGGTGTGAGGGATGGGGGCTTAACGTCCACTATGCTACCAGTCCCTGCTAGTTGTGCAAAGAGATAAATTCCTCTTGTTTTCAATGAGACCTTCCCTCCTGGAGGAGGGGGCTCTTGATCTAGATTAGAACTGTGGTGAGTTTAAAAAGCCCCCATACCACCACCCCGATTGCAAAGTCCCCCTGCAAATGCTAAGCAAATAGGGCCTAGTCCCAGGTAAGTGTGAATAACATTGTAGCCTAGACCTGCATAGGATTGGGCTCTAAGTGAATTCTCTTATTCATACCAATATGGCTTTAATCAACAAGGTTTAGCATCTCAGACACAGGGATCTCTGTGATCCACTCGCCAGCTAGGAGGACGTTTTGGCTGGGGGAGGGGGCCATGGTGTCATTAGCAGGAGCTTGAGTTCTTTGCTGAGGGAGGAGTGAGGGCAAACAAATACTGCATGAGAGCAACAGAAAATAAGCAGAGCAATGTAAGGAGAGGTCATCTGGGGGAAAGATGGAACTTCCCTTTGTTTTCAGTCAAAGGAAGGAAAGGGAAAATGGAAATGGAGAATGGTTAAACATTTGTTCTCCCTTCATGCCCGTAACAGGTGGAAATTAGTTCGGGACTTTTGGCACCTCTGTAAGCAAAGCGGCTGAGTACATGGAGAATATCTAATTCTGATAACCAGCAAAAAAAAAATAATAATAATAATGAACAAAGAAAGAATGATGCCGTATTATCTCCCCCCCCCCCGCACAACTCAACATGATCCTCCATGACATCTCAGAGAAATGCCCCCTCCCCAAGAACCACTCTTACCCTTCCTAACCCTTGTTCTCACACTGATCACTTGTTCTCAGCCACAATGAGGCCCCCAAGGTAAGGGAACAAATGTTCCCTTCTTTTGAGAAGGCGAGCTGTGACTGCCTCCCCACTGCTGGATGCAGCACATACACCCTGTTGGCATAGCTTCATTGGCACTGGAAAGTTGGATTGGTTCCTAAAAGTCTCCCAGAGGGCAGTTTTATCTTTCTTGCCACCCATGCTTTCTGCAAGCCAGGCCATGTAAACCTTCCTGAAGTAAGGGTGCCCTCTAGGATGCAATACTAGCCTGGTTAACATTAGCTGACTTCAGGACCCTAAAAAAGAGAGATTTTTAACTGGTGTGCCACAGCTTGCTACAGTACATTAATGTGCTGTGAAAATTCTGCAGCTGTGCTGTGGGAGCTTGGAACATGGAGGTTGAAAATTGCTGGAAAACTCTTCCAGGTTCTGAGGCTCTGTTTTTAGGGCTAATGTCTGCAGTAATGGATTGTCTGTGCCTCTTCATCTGCTAGCTCCATGGAGGGTTGTTGCTCTAAAAACAGAGCCACAGAACCCAGAAGAGCCTCCTGGAAGCCGGAAGTGACATCGCAAGAGGCGAAGACCATAGAGGTCAGTGAAAAGAAAAAAAAGTCACTGCTATAGAATTTTCAAGTCAGCCTGGTGATCTGATCAGCTCGTCAGAATAGCAACACAGACTCCCTCATCCTCAGCTCAGCTTTGGCCCATCCTTGACCATTCCTTGCCTGATTGGCAACCTTCAGTCTCGAAAGACTATGGTATAAGCCTACAGCACCCTGTATTCTCAGGCGGTCTCCCATCCAAGTACTAACCAGGCCTGACCCTGCTTAGCTTCCGAGATCAGACGAGATAGGGCATGTGCAGTGTAACCAAACTAGGCCATTCCACTGCAGCCTGACCTGGTGCTGGCCAGTGTTACAGCTGTGTAAATATGTGCCTCCACGTCTATGTATTTTTAGTACACTTTTCCCCCTTTGCCATAGCAAGAGCAACTACCAAAATCTGAAGATGGTAACTGGAGTGCTGCCCAATCTTCCCCCTTTCCACAGGAGATACTCAACCATGCACCTTTCATTCTGAATCATTCACACATGCAGAGATACAACATTTATAGGGCACACGTTTCATGGCAGTCATGAGGACTAGAAACTTTGGTTTTTGAAAAAGCAAGCTGTAAGCTGAGATTTGTGGGAAGTTGAATCGTGTGTCCAATACCAGACTGCTTTTTTCTGTACTCCTGCAAAATCTCAGCATATGTACAGCTGCACAGCATATGTATAATTTATTATTAGTACATAAATTGGATAATGATCATGATAATAATTATGATGGCATGAGAAAAAAAAAGGCCCTTCTTGCTTCTAGTCTTTTTTTCACTCCCATTTCAAGAGAGGCAGCATAGCAGCCTTGCATTAAGGGGGCAAAGCAGCTGGTCTCATCATGTCCTCAGGGCAGGCCTGGATTGGCCTACTAACCAAATCAAAGTCCAGCTCCTTGCTAGAAAACAAGGCTGGAAGCCTTTAGTTGTGATGTATGTCCTGTTGCTCTTGTGTGAAATATAGAGGAGTGCATCAGTGCTCCCAGACTCATTGGTAGGAAAAGCATGTTCTCTCCTGCTTGCTCGCTCACACACGCTCATAAAATAAGTCGGCCTGTCAAAACAATCTCAGCCTCCCATTTTTCAGGAGAGAAGGAAAAATCCACCAGCAGTTATTCACCCTATTCCCATGTGCTCTGTGGCCTGGTTCAGTGCCTTTATTGGGTCTGTGAGCCCTTTTGGTGTGATGGAGAAGATGCCTGCCCCCACCTCTGCATCACCCACGGACACAAAATCTGATGGCGGTAGTAGGTACGGAGAATGTACATTCGTGTGATTCTTCCTCCTGCAAAGAAGGACCCATCGCACGAAACTGAGCTTCTGTGCACAAAGTGTTTGGGTTGAGCACCCACCACCCCACATTATGTGACGTGCATAGTGGAGGGGAGGGACAGGCCTGGCAAGTATGTGAGCAGAGGCGATGGTGAAAAAGTTCTCTACAGTTTCTTCAAAGGTGGATGTAGATACTGTATTTCATACTATTTGGGGGGGGGGGCAGAGCTCCCTGGATGTTAGTTTTCCATGGAGGAGAGATACTGGAACCCAATGGTGTCTTTATAATATTTGCTTTATTTACAAATATACCAGCATTTGATGGAACAAGGCAGAGTAGTGGTGTCACTAGGGCTCGTGTAACCCAGTACGGAAGGCCAGCGTGTCAGCCCCATGATGCACCTCCTCCCATACAATGGGCAGGGCATCACCCCAGGCAGTGGAGGTGATGATGCACCATTGCTCCGCCCCACTGGCTTTTTGGCTTTGATATAATAGAGACATTTCGAGGTGTTTTAATTGCATTCTGCATGAAATTATGCATTGAATGATATATAACATGATGGTATTATTCGAAAATACCAAGATTTTAACAATTTTGGCCAGTAGTGGTGTCACCTCCCCCCAGCCCTGTGTGTTTCAACTGGTGGGGTCCACATCACCCTGCACTCCCTAGTAATGCCACTGCAGCAGAGGCATAAGAAGGAGTATTCTTTGGCAGTTGAGCTGACGCCACTATCCCTGTCATTGCATCATGTGTCACAGTGGTCTCTCTCTCTCTCTCTCTCACACACACACATACACACACACAGACTCAGACACACACACACATGGGGGGCCAGCTCACATTTGAGAATCAGAGGGGGAATAACACTGAAATAAGTTGGCAGCAACTGTTATCCTGCATGTGCCTGATCTCATCTGATCTTGGAAACTAAGCAGGGTCAGGCCTGGTTAGTACTTGGATGGGAGACCACCTGGGAATACCAGGTGCTGTAGGCTTGTACCATAGTCTTTCAAGACTGAAGGTTGCCAACCATACCAAGTTGGCATTGAAAGATATACCCTTAAAAATTATTGTCTGTCTCCAGCCCAATATTTTAGTTAATTGATTATTGATCCGAATTTATCTCAGCATCCTCTTTATCAGACACTATTAAAGCATGTGAAGTTATACTCTTTGTGTATGTGTGTCTGAAAGAGAGAGGTCAGGATATGTTTCTCAGCCGTATGCATTCTGCCGGCACCCTCTGCACTTATCCAGCATTCTCCAGGTAGTAGTCCCTCATTCAATATTCTGTAGGGAAGCCATCCTCATTCTCCAACAAGCTCAGAAAAGTGTATCTGATGCCGCATTGCTGCAGGTCATTCTGGCCAGTCAGGGACCCCAGTCACGGGGAACATGGAATCTGATGAAATGGATTCAGTCCCTGAAAGCTGATGCTGAAATAGACTGGTTTGTTTTAAAATACAAGACTTGTTTTCATACAAACTCTGCCTACCTACAGTGCCCGCCTCTGTAGACAATTACTGAATGAGGGATACGTGATGGACATGGCTAGGGACATAGACATCAATCTGGGGGGCATCGCTAGCTGACACATTCCCACTCCCCTCTTCCCATGTCTGGCCACCCTTATGGCTGATCAACGAGGACTTGACTTTGATTCAGAGTTCAGATGCTGTCAGGCTCCTGGGACAGACTCCCACCAACTCAATCACTCCCCTTGATAGGCTGGTTTCCATCTCTTAACAGGAGTGCTGTCTGTCCTAGGGTTGCCTTGCTAACTGGCTGAAGTCTTTGCTGCTGCACCCAAGGCAATACCTGATGCTGGAAAATACAGAACCCAAGAGTATTTTTTTAGAACAGGAAAGAAATCTAAGAGGATTGCTGCATGTTGTGTGTTTTGCTTTTTGCTTTTCACAACAGCAGGTATGTGGCAGGAACACGCAGCGTTAAAAACGTGCATTTTCTGCAACTTAATGTACCTCAAATGTAAAAAAAATTGTAGCAACTTCTATTATACACCAGTTAAAAAAGAGCTTTGTTGCCTTAAATGATACCTCAAAGCCACCAAGTATTTGACAGTGAGTCTTTTCATCTGCCCCATCTATCCAGTTTAAAAAGGATCTTTATTGTCTCCGACTCACCCGAGCTGTAAAACATTGATGTTTTCATAAGCTTGTAACCATGTGAATCGTTTTAAATGACGATGAACACAGCAATGATTTTGCAAGCTTCCTTCTACAGCCTCCACCACTGAAGGAAGATGTTGCCACTGTTTTGAAAGCTCCCTGAGTCTTTCACCATAAGAGGGAAATTGTCAAGCCTTCTAAAGAGCCTGCAGTTTCTCTGTTGTTCAAGTCAAGAGACTGATGGATCTTTTGGCTGTGGATACACTGGAACCAGAAAGTTGCCTTGCAATATTTTGTCAGCTGTTCGAAATCTATCTCATCAGTTACACTGCGTGAAATAGCAAGCTGTGGATTGCAGGGTGCCTGGGTGCTAATGTGCCTGCATTCCCATGAATGCACACTAGAGACCAGATGCAGCCTTTCCTTACTCACAGATGTTACAGAGCCTAGGGAGGCACTGTTGGCCCAACCATGAAGTGACCTGATGGGGCTTGCATCTGCAGTGGATAGTGGAGGTGGGAGAGGGGTTGTGGATTTGGGGCAAAATTCACCCCAAATCTGCTGTCACTGCCTCCTCCAGCTCACTGCAGACTTGAGCCACATTGATCTGCACTTTGCTCTCTAAGAGCAAGTGGATCATCTGCTTCCTTGCTATGCCTTGTCATGTGGTTTTCCCAAACCTGGGACTTCTGGTATTATTTAAGGGACTGTGTGAACGAAGGAGTTTCTTCCTTCACATAGTTCCTTAAATAAATTGGAAAGTCCTGTACTTCCGAGTTTGGGGAAACTACGAAATGTATTGTACAATAAGGGGTGTGGCAGAAGCAGCAACAGGAGGTGACATCGGATAGTGTCCCCTGATCCTGTTGTATATCATCCATGTGGGAAGAGGGCAAACTCCTGAAGAATGGCACTAGTCAATCAACACTAACATAATTTTAACAAGGTTTCCCCCATTGGCAAACAGGGACAAAATATGGGCAGAATGAGCAATATAATCATGACCTTTTGAAGTTAAGGGAACCCTAGTCTCTGAAGTTTGGTAAAGGACTTTTTGAATGTCATCTGTCAATCAAAATTAGGCTTGAAACTTGCTGTTATCCTCAGTGTAGGGCAACTGGTAGGGAAAAGCTTTGCTGGCTTCATGGAATAAATATGTATAATCAAAACCTTTCTTTATAATGACTGCAGTGCTTTCCAATTTGAAATTCTATCTACCCAATTACTGAAGCTTGCAGTGACTGAATTTTTTTTTTTTAACCTATCTCTCTCGGTGGTTCCCATTTTAATTATAATCTGCATTTTGAAGAACCCTGTCATCATTCTACCAGATTATTATTCTGTGCACAAAACTAGCTGGAACTCATCATTTAGCCAAATGATACCTTTGTTGAACTATAATAAGCTCCATTCAATGGAACCCTTTTTCCAATTTGCATTGCTGGAAACACACAACAAATGTGCTGTCAGGGGAAAAAAAAATGACATTTTGTTAAACAGTTGGCTGGGCAAAGATGACATATAAGAAAGGGGGAGGGGAACCCGTAAACTTAGATTTGTTTCAGGACAGTTAAAGTTCAAACTGTTATTTCTAAAATCTGAAGGAAACATGAATAAAAAGACTTCAATGTAAAAATTTGCAATTTTAGATTTTTTTCTACACAGCCAAGTTGACCGTTTTGGATCCTGATTAAGGCCAAATTAGATGTGATCCATGCATTCCATGTTATGGATACTCTTGGTGACTTTTCTCTGTGACATGACCCTGAGCCAACTTCTCCCTGAAGCTACTGGAAGTCACAGAAAGCAAAACTTAAGGGCACAAAATTGTGTCTGTAAATTCTCTTCGCCCCCCCCTCCCCCGGTGGCTCATTGCAGTTTTGGAGGGTTGATTTATGCTGGGTGATTGGTGTAGGAGTAAAGGGCTAATTCTTCCATACCATCACCCTGATCCAAATCCCCCCAGTTGCTTTTTGGGGAAAAAGAACCCTTGAGAATACCCTCCACAGATGGGGGTGAAATGTCAGGTGAAGGGCACTGTGTTGAACCATGACCTTCAAGCTTAGATATTTTTAATTACACTATTGGACATTCTGTCATGAAAGCCTCAGTATTTATGTAAAAAAAAAAAAAAGAGATGTTAGGGATTTAAGGGCACAATCCTAACTGCACCCTGGGCTGGCGCAAGTCCCTTGTGCCTGGGAGGGTCTCAAACATGCCATAAGGCATGTTTGCGCCTCCATGCAAGTAAGCTGCACCTGCGCACAGAGGTGCACTGGTCCACAGAGATAGCAGCAGCGGGTGAGTATGATTCGGTCAAGCTCAGCCAATGAAGGGGTCTGGGGGGGGGCTTGGGGAGGGCGGGGAGGAGGCAGGAGGGAGGCGTTCCAGGGCAGGGGGAAGGCGGTTGGTGGGCGTTCCCAGGGGTGGCTGGGGAGTGGGAGGCGGAGCCAGGACCCAGCAGTCATGCTGGATCCTAGCCCCATTCCCCAGGCAGCACAGAGTGACTCCTGGCTGCTTTGTTCTGCTTGGCTCTGCGCCACCTCTTCCACCTTCTGCGATCTGGCGCAGATCTGAGCAGACCCATTGGGGGTGCTGCGGCTCTCCCTGGGGTAAGGGGAAAAGTTTCCCCTTGCCCCTGGCTGAGCCAGAGACAGCCCTAAACGTGCACTGGATACAGTGCAATTCTACTGGGCTGCCTTTTTTGCAGCGCAAGTTAGGATTGTGCTGTCAAACACAGAAGCTCACACTCATGCCTAGCTGGGCTTTGGAAAATTGCTTATGAGATGGGGGAGTAGGTGATCTGGAGGAAGAGGGTGGCTTTGAAAAGTTGAAGATGGTATGAATGACGAGTATCATTCCCTGTTTTGCACCTGTCCATTTCTTTCCTCACTTTCATCTGAGGCCAAACAGATTTTGCAGGTTTCCAATGCACTACCCAAGACAGATCAGGGCTTCCCCGGGGCTTAGGGTTTCTCCAGGGGCTTCCCTGAACCTCAGATTTCTTTATAAGACATAAAATTATCACTTCTGGTTTCCCTCCAGAAAGTTGCTGGGGGGGGGGGGCAAAACGGCCATTCTGAAGCCTGCAGAAGCAGTGGGTGGATGTGTGCAGTCTCTGCAGGCTTCAGAAAGCCCTCCACAGGCATCAGGAGCACAGCTCTAGTCACCTCTGGAGGGCTTAAAGGGGCTGAAACAGCAGATTTCATTATCTGCGGTATTCTGTATCCGCAGGGGGTCCAAAACCTTATCTCCCATGGATACTGAGGCCTCACCTGTAGTCCTTTTTCCTGTGTTGTTGTGTTATGTCTCCCTGCGTAAGTGGCCATGACCAGTTGGCCATGTTGGCCCCTTTAAAAGGGGATTGACCAGTTGGCCCCTTTAAAAGGGGATTGGACAAGTTTCTGGAGGAAAAATCCATTACGGATTACAAGCCATAAAGGGTATGTGCAACCTCCTGATTTTAGAAATGGGCTATGTACATGGGTGCAAGCCATGATGTATATGTGCAACCTCCTGATTTTAGAAATGGGTTATGTCAGAATGCCAGATGCAAGGGAGGGCACCAGGATGCAGGTCTCTCCTTATCTGGTGTGGTCCTTGGGGCATTTGGTGGTCCGCTGTGAGATACAGGAAGCTGGACTAGATGGGCCTATGGCCTGATCCAGTGGGGCTGTTCTTATGTTCTTATGTCAGATGCAAGGGAGGGCACCAGGATGCAGGTCTCTTGTTATCTGGTGTGCTCCCTGGGGCATTTGGTGGGCCGCTGTGAGATACAGGAAGCTGGACTAGATGGGCCTATGGCCTGATCCAGCAGGGCTCTTCTTATGTTCTTATGTTCAGTTGCTTCTCAGGCTTGTGTTCTGCTAGGTCAGGGGTGCTCAATAAGTCGATCCCGATCTACCAGTCAATTGCCAGGCAAAATGAGTCGATGGAAGGCTTCTCTCCCGTCCACACATTCCTGGGAGTGAGCTCCTGTCCACGCATCCCTGGGAGTGAGCCCTGTTGACTCTGCTGGGGTGACTCATGAGTAGACCTGGAGAGGAGCTGCTGGCAGGCTTCTCTCCTGTCCATGCATCCCTGGGAGTGAGCCCTGTTGACTCTCCTGGGGATGATTTACCTTTCCCCTGTTTTTGCACTGGTATGTATGGAGATCTGCCCCCCCCCACTTCCACCTGTTGGTTCTGTGTGCAAGGGGTTTTGCACTGGTCTTGCTGTGATGTCTATATAGAGATATTCCCTCCCCCACACCTTTCCCTTGTTTTTGCACTGGTCTGTATAGAGATCTGCTCCCCCTCCCCACTTGTATTGGAATCAAGGAAGATCTGGTGAGGAGGTAGGCTGTGGTGTCAGCAGTGGCCCCTTTAAGGGTACGGCCTGGGCATCCAGCAGAGTGTGCTGCACAGCTGCAGCCACTTGAAGGCAATAGGGCCCTCAGGGATATAAGAGCACCTGAGGCAGGAAGGGCTCCACTTATTTTTGTGAGTCAGCCTTTTCCTACATGAAGATCTTTAAGTCCAAGATGTCTCCCAAGTTCCACCATGACTGATGAACATTTGGAAGTGTGCTTAAGGCTGGCTGTCAGCAGCTACTGTCTGGGCTATGCATCCTTGGCTGATTCACTTCAGTGCAAGTCATCAAAGTAAACTCAAGTAATTACAAAAAATGTTTATAGTTAATTATGTTGTGTTATGCAATATTGGCTCATGCGGTTATGCAAGGTACACCAACATACATTGTACACATAAATGTTATATGTTATGATGGCGCGAACATTGTAAAAAAACTCTGGTAGATCTCCAGGTCTTGCTGGGTTTCAAAGTAGCTCTCGAGCCAAAAAAGTATGAGCACCCCTGTGCTAGGTACTTTGTGTAGCTCCACTGAAAATGAATTTGTAACATGTGTGCCTGTGCAGTCAGTCGCTTCTTACTGCATGCAACATAATGTGTGAATAGCCCTGTGTAATTCATTCATTCATTCCACCTTTATTGGTATGAAATCTGTGTAATTCTTATATATAACTACCATCGCTTTTGCTGCTTTGCTGAGATCCAGGCCTCTGTCATAGCAGCTGTGCGCCACTAGATGTCTCCTGGGGGCAGCGCTCTTTATACAACCTTGCTTGTTTCTGTTATTCTTTTCCTCTCCTGCTCAGCAGCCTGGCACACTTGCTCAATTATTGAAATTCAGCTTTTGAGAAAAGAGAATGAGATTCTAAATTACCAGTAGTAAATGATCTAATGATAATAACATCACAGCAGGGTTCACTGCTCTAGAAAATCAGAATGAGTGAGACAGTTTGCACTTGCATGGCAGTGCTCGCTAATAAGGAGATTCATAGTTTCTTGGGCAGTTGCCCACAATATTGGTCTAGGATGATGTTTTAAGGTAAACATGTGAAAACGAAAGAAATCTTAGATGCATGTGTGCATTTATTTTAAAATGCCGTTGGACCTTGGTATCTGTGGGGGATCCATTCCTGAAACCCCTGTGGATACTGAGACCTGCAGGTAAGCAAATCTGTGGGTTGATCCACTATTGTCTCTGGATGCATCCAGAGGTGTTATTTGTTTGCATCTGGAGATCTTTTGAGGCCCGCAGACTCCAGAAGCGTCTTTCCAACACCTCTGAGGCATGCAGAGGCTGCATGAGAGTTCTGCGGGTCTCAGAAAGGCTTTCCGAAAAACTGGAGGTGCCTTTCTGATACCACCAGAGACATTTCCGAGACCCACAGAGGCTGCGCACGGCCACTGCGGGTCTCAGAAAGACTCCCGGATGGGACCAGGGATCACCTCTGGTCGTGTCTAGGAGCTCAGGTCTGGCCATCTACTGTGGGTTTGGAACACGCAGTGAGCTAAATCCTCTGGTCCTGAATCCTGGTGGATTAGGAGGTTGGACTTGTAGTGATAATCCTGCCTTAAAAAAAAATAGCGTTGATGCATAAAATAATAGAGTGCGAGTCATAATGCTCTCTGGGATTTTGGTCCCATTAATCTGTAATGGTAAGTGATATCAAAACACAGCGCATAGTGATAGAAAGATAAAGTTCAAGTTTTGTATGCATGTGCAACAGGGAATTTGCGCATCCCTGGTTGTAGGGGAAGTTCCCTTTAATCAGGATGGCATCAAGCACAGAGAAGGCTTACTGCATTTTGGAGTATGCAAAAACGGAATCCATTTTTGAGGTTCTACTGCATTTTCATGCTCAATTTCCTCTGGGCCTACGTTAAGGACAGAGCCTTGTGTTGCCCCTACCTAGAGATTTAATGGAACTGAAACCACACATTATCACGGCTATCACTCAGGTGGATCGGGCGATGCCTGTGTGAATATGGGCCGAATTGGATTACAGGAGAGACATTTGCCCCATCGTGAAAGGGTAGACGCATCCAGCATTTGTAAGGTCTGTAAAATCTTTGAACATTTCTTGTTTCATCACCATTAACTACGTTGCCCTGTCCCTTTCCATTATGATGTAGTGGTACACTAAAATCCCAGCGACCGTGATGACTCACTCTGTACATATTAAGGTTTGTGGGAAGGAACAACCGTTAACAGAGATACAGGCAGCCCTTTGCAATGCATTGGGATGATGCAATGTAGATAGAAACCGTGTAGCAGGACTTGATAGTTTGACCACTTCTTGCTTTACTCTTCTCTTTCTACTTCTGTAATCAGCTTAATGGGGCAGGGCCGTAGTGACGGGGCACAGACATCACATGCAGATGGTCCCTGGTTCCATCCCTGGCATCCCTAGGTAATGCTGGAAGAAAAACCAGGGCTAAAACAACAGGGGCAGGGGGGCTACTGCTAGTCAGTGTGGACACAGATGGACCGATGGTCTGAGTCAGTCTAAGATCATTTCATATATTCATTTATTCATTTTCCTTCATGGATGCTAAAACACCAGACCTGCTTTCTTTATGTTTTTCATGTATTCTTTATTTTATACAAGGTGAAATGATATTTACCATATTTTTCGCTCCATAAGACGCACTTCCCCCCACCCCAAAAGTGGGGATTTTCATGCCAGTTTATGATCCCATTCACCCTAATAAAGGGAGGGATCTTCATGCCAGTTTATGATCCCATTCACCCTAATAAAGGGAGGGATCTTCATGCCAGTTTATGATCCCATTCACCCTAAGAAGGGGGGGATGGTTCAAATGTTATTCTGTTATAGTTTATTAAATATTTTATTACACTATTTGATTCAGAATATTTTTTTCCTGTTTTCCTCCTCTAAAAAATAGGTGCGTCTTATGGTCAGGTGCATCTTATGGAGCGAAAAATACAGTATGTTTTTATCGGCCTAATCCTATTGGGCTAGTTTATGACTGCAGAACAGAGCAGTGCGTTGCTGGTGGCCATTTTAGAGCTGCTGCAAATGTCACAGGTAAGCCAGTGTGGGGGTGGATTGTGGACAGGGACAGGGAAGAACTGGGCATTCTGGGGGAGGAACTAGGATTCAGGGGCAGGCAGGGAGGGGATGGATCTGGCAGCAAGAACACATACCAGATCTTAACCCTCTTTTGAAAACCTCCCTGCCACTCTTCCCTTCTCAGACGTATGCCACGATAGACCGTTAAAAATTACTAAAAATCAGAGTAGCGCACAAAATCAGCGGTTGCGAAACAAAGCAAATCAAATTATCTTTACCTGGCATCTGAATCACAGCAGTGAAAGTGGCAAGTGGGTGGCTCTGGGTGCGTATTCCACAACTGGGGTACCCCAACAGAACTGGGGTACCCTATCATCACCCATTGCTACTCACCTAGCCTTTCAGAGTGGGGGCACCCAGAACAGGATCTCTGAAAAAGATTTCGGCAAACAGTTTGCTGTGTCTGTTTATATTTAATTACATTTTTATCCATTTTTCCTCTGCAAAAGTTGTGGGGCTCTGCTAATCAATCTACTAATCAATTTAGTTTAGAATTGTCTACACTGTGGTATTTGGTACCACTGATTTGGAGTTTGAGACAGGAGTATTAATTCTCAGCCGTACCTGGAGATATGAGGGATTGAACCTGGGATCTTTTATATGCAGTGAATGCACTCTGCTACTGAGCCATGACCCCTTGCTGCTTAACTTGATGGATATACTATGTGTCTTTGGAACATGCCCTGTCACCCTGTGTTTTGTGATCATTCTAATCACCATACCATGCTGGCTTATTCATGAGTCCTTCAGAGTCTCTTGTTCAGAGTCAACCTGAGCTTTCTAGGCCATGTACTGTAGTTGCCTCTGCCTTGAACATTTTCTTTCTCATTTGTAAACTACCAGGCAGGGCCTAGGAGAGGGGGGTAAAGGGGGTAATTTGTACCCAGGCCCAGGGTCAAAAGGGGGGCCCAGGATACAAAGGAGAGGGCCCAGAAATTTCCTGGGATTTGACATTTTCCTATCTACTCAGACTTGTTAACTGTACAGAATGCTGGGGGACACTACCATGACTGGAGATGCTGGGGATACTACTGATGCCACATGCGTGGGTAGACGTGGGCTCCAAAGACATTTCCAGTGGTCTCTACCCTCCCTTCACCCTGCTTTACCCCTCCCTGCCCTATTCTGCTCACCCATCACCACCCTCTCCATCTCTGTTTCACCCCCTCCCCCTTTCCAAAGAGGTCCGAAAGAAACTTTGTACCCCCTGGTAAAATTCCTCTGAGGCCCTGCTACCAGGAGTAATAAATCAATGCCTTCTGTCAAAATAAAGCTAAAACATTATCCCTGTCATGTTAGTTTTCTTGCATAGAGGGAGTTTGTTTCCACATAGACATATCCAAATCTGCCACCTGATACTTGCAATGGTGTGGTCTAGGAAGGACTGTACCACATTCTGTTTCTATACATATCAACCTGTCCTATGCTCTTTTTCATGCTACTCTAAAAAGGATGACTGTTTCTGAAAACTGCTTCTGTGTGATAATATAACAGGGCATAACTAGAGGCAGTGGGGTTACTAGGAGGGCTAAGGCCACACCGGGTGACATGCATGGTGTGTGTATGTGTGGAAGAGTGAGAGACACCACTACTGGACAAAATTTTTAAAATCTTGGTACTTTCGAAAAATACCTTAATGTTATACATATATCATTCAATGAGTAATTTCATGCCGAATGCAGCGAAACAAATCGTGTTGAAATATCTCTATTCTACCAAAAGTTATAGCAAAAAAATCCAGTGGGGCAGGGTGAAGGTGCATCACCATGCCCACCACCTGAGGTGTTGCACCGCCCACAGCATGGGAGGAAGTCCATCATAGGGGTGACGCATTGGTCTCCTGTACAGGATGATGCAAACCCTTGTGACGTCACTGACTAGAGGTGGGCTTTTCCGGTGATAACGAAATAGAAACACATAACACCGCTTTCTGCGCTTCTAATTTTTGGTAAAAAAAACCAAACCAAACCCAACTCTGCAAAAAATTGTTCTTTGACATCTCTCCATGATACCTAACACCTCAACATGCATGTGGCTGCACCTGTTGATACTATACCACCTACCCAGTACACTTTTAAACTGATTATAATTTATAATAATAATTTATACATCCTTGGGGGGGAAGCACATCACTGCTTTCTGCACTTCTAACCTAGAAAAACACTGAAATCCATGGAAAAAAATAAAACCATTTTCACCCACCTCTAGGCATAACGTATGCTGGTGCTCATCATAAGGGATGTCCAGTGGCACACTAATTTTCTATACTACCCCAAACAGACTTCAGGACATGGGAAGTAACTATGCAATTAAGGGTGCAATCCTAACCCCTTATGTCAGTGCTTTCCAGCACTGGCATAGCGGTACCAATGGGACTTGAGCTGCATCCTGCAGTTGGGTGTCACTCACGGAGACCTCCTCAAAGAAAGGGAATGTTTGTTCCCTTGCCTCAGAGCTGCATTGCCCTTATGTCGGTGTTTTCCAGCACGGACATAAGGGATTAGGATTGTGCCCTAAGTCACCCAAGCTGCTCTATTGTAGTGGGTTTGTGCTTGTGAAGCTGCATATCTGAAAACTAATCACCATCACCATAAATTCTAGAAATTAATTCAAGCAATGACTGGAAAACATATTCTGGCTGGTCAATAGTTACACTTGGAGGATAGGATTCATTGTTAGGTCAAAATTTGGCAGACACACAGCAAGAAAATAGGGTGTGAATCTATTGGATGGGGACAATATGTAATGCAGTAGTTCATGGCTCCATCTTCCCACTTTTATGTTTCCAGCACAGTCTATTGAAGTCTAGCCAGCTCATGGTTAGCTTTCTCGGCATTGTGGCTTTACAATAGGCCATTTCCCTCCACTCCTGGGATAAATAGGATAAATTTGGGATCCCTTGTCTTTGGATTTGCCAAAGGTCACAGGACGCATTGTTGAGCATTGTGCAGTGAGTCAGAGGGTGACACACTAAGATAAACACTGGACAGCGCTGACAAAGGATGTTTAACTGTGAAGTTCCCTCAAGAAGCCCTGTGGGCAAAACACCACAAGCCAAGTTTAGCTTTGTGTCTCCAGAGGGACTGTACAACGTGTTTTTCCTCCAAGCCATGAGACACTTTATATTTTTCCTGGCTGTTATCACAGGGGACAGATGACAGTGGCACACAGAGGGATGGTAATACAAAGAAAAGGACTTTTCCCCTCTCTGTTCAGATCAGCAGACCACATTGGCTTCTGTGTAAGATATTTTTGTGCTTTATTCCATGAGCAAGATCAGGAGTGGTCAACTTTTGTGGGCGGTAGCCTTTACCCTTTTCAAAATGTTCCTGAATATTCCCATAGTTTGTATATGTATATAACATATACAGGTTGGGCCTCTTTATCCATGGATTCGGCATCCTTGGATTTGCCCCACCGTGAATGCCAAACCCCTGCATTGTCTTCCTGCAGACCTCCCAGAAGCGACCAGAACCGGTCACATCTGGGAGGTTTTCTGAGCCTCAGAGAGGCTTTCACGGCCTCTCCGAGGCTCAGAATGTCCCCAGAGCAGTTTTTGGACGACTTGGAGCAGCCACAAGCCACATTGCCACCTCTCTGAGGCTCAGAATGGCTCTGGACGCGACCAGAGCAAGGCTCCAGTTGCAATCAGAGTAAAGATGGCTCCGAAGACCATGGATTTCATTATTTGTGGTTTTTTGTCTCAGTGGTGGGGGAGGGGGGGTCCAGGAATGGAACCCCCATGGATAAAGAGACTCCACTGTATTGTGGACCTCCTTATCTGTGGTCTCAGCTTTTGTGGATTTCACCATCCACAGATACCTCCCTGTACATCAGATAGCCTCCAGGATGCAAAGTCCAGTTCATGCCTTCTGGAAGTAGTGGATGCGATTTCCAGTTCACTTTCATAACTTACCACATCTTGTTTAAAACTTATAAAAGTTGTTTGTGGTCCCTATCATTGACTGACATGCCCTCGTCTCTCCCATCCAATTCCAAGGCTACCACAAATCAGAGCTAGTCTCCACATACAAAAGAATGATGTGTCCCCATATTCATAAAAGAATGAGGTGTTACTTTCTTCCTTCAAGCAATTGGTGTAGGGTTTGATTGTTAATCATGCACAAAGAACATGTTTGGCAGAATTTTTTAATTCATCTAAAATTGACAGGAAAAAAAAACATGTATCAGAAATGATGGAACAACCCGATATAGCCACCAGATGGTGATGTAGTGCAGTGATTAGTTTTTTTTTTTGCATTTAATTGCTTTTTAATTTGGATTTTCAAGGATTTTCTCATACATTTTCTCCACCCAAAAAACAAAAAAAACACCTCTCTCCACATGAAAAGCTAAGATATCATGGAGAATATTTCATGCGATGTTGATTTTCTTTATGCAAGGCCCTATTTATGCCAAGGAGAATTAGAACTCTCCACCTAAAGACTGAAGTGGTACAGTCCATTCCGTCTTCTCCAAACTCTAGACCACCTCATTTCCACTGTGTGTATAGAAGGTCAACAAGCACAGTAACAAAGAACAACCAACGTTTGCATCTGTGTAGCACTTCAGAGTGTTCAGAGCATGACAGGTACATTGTCAGTTGTCAACAATCTGTAAAGGAGGTGAGTATTATGACTCTTCTCATATTGCACATGTGGTGTGCTGAGCATGTGCTTGCCTCAGGCTGCGGATGAGTTCATCCCTGATGTTTTCACTGTGAGGCGGGGCATATTCGGTGAAGCTGCATGATGATATCTTGCTCACTATCTCTTAATATCTGGTTCTGCGGTGGAGGCCTTACATCAAGCAGGCGCATATTTTGAACATGGCAGGTTTTGGAGAATGCTTCTCTGACAGGTGTGAAATAGCCTTGTGTAAAAATGACACACCAGATGAATCACTTGACAAATTGCCTGCATCTATTCCCCCTCCCCCCCAATAGAAAGCAAGGTTTATCTGCTGAACTGTAGGTGTGTATTTGAATAGAATGATGGGTTTTAAAGCAATTCTTTCACTGCAAAGAATCTTTTAATCTGGCCAGGGGTCTCCAAATGTTTTGGCTGGAGGGCCGCATCATATGTCTAGCATGGTGTTGAGGGCTGAAAAAATAAATTTAATAAATGAATACATTAGAAATGGAACTTAGATGAATGAATGAATGTTCATTCATTCCAGGATTTCTCCAAGCTCTGTACAGGCTCCCCAACCCTCAGAACACCCTTCAGGAGCAGAGTTCCCTTCTCCTTTGGAGGACTACAGGGCCCTAACAGCAAGGCCAGGAGCCCTTGGAGGGGCCAGATGCTCATGGGGGGCCACGGGCGGGATCATGGAGGCTACATCTGGCCCATGGGCCAAGATTTGGAGACCTCCCAGTCTATAAGAACATAAGAACAGCCCCACTGGATCAGGCCATAGGCCCATCTAGTCCAGCTTCCTGTATCTCACAGCGGCCCACCAAATGCCCCAGGGCTAATTTAGTCTAGGCTAAATTATGTTTGAGAATGGCCCTCTTTCAGCACAGAGGTGTTAGCACAACCTTAATGTCACTATAGATAGATCTCACTATCTATATAGGATGTTACTGGGATCCTCAGCCCAGTAGGGTTTGGGTGAAATCCAAAAGGTCATCTTAAGGTCCACCTCTTTCATTATGATCCTGCCTATGCACTCTGTTCAACAACCAAAGTCTAGTTCAAAGTTTGTGTGCCACTGCCTGAACTATGGCAGAAGGGAACACAGGAAATTGCAGTGCAGAAATAATGGGTAGCTCTCCCCATAGAGGGCTCAAGACCTTCTGACCCCTACGGTGGCAATGGCAGAAAGGTGGTTTAAATGGCCTTCTGTGAAATTGCTCTAAATTCAAACCCATTTCTGCCCAGCCCACAGGTGTAAACATTTGATCCTTCTTGCAATGGATCCCTGTTGATCCATTTGATCCTTGATATGCAGTGTTGGGCAGAAATGGCTTAATGGAAGACCTTTGCATGACAAGAATAAACACACTGGTCCTGTTCAGGTCACCAGCCTCAAACTATAATTTAGATTTTCAGGAACAAGTTTGCCCAAATCTTGAGTATGGTCCCCTCTTCCGCTTCTCTTCCTTTCCATGTAATAGGAGTTTTAAAATGTCTGTTTTCACTTGTGTAGTAACCACGGTTCTCTGTTACACCCAGAACTAGGGAACTACGGTCGATTAAAACTATAGTTGTGAAATCAGGATCAAGCCATGATTTGATATCCTGGTTTTTGTTTTTTTTCAACTAAACACAGTTTGATGTTACATCTGAATCAAGCCAATGAGTTGAACTGGGGAGATAAAGCAGAATAAATTTGCTGCTGCAGGTTTTTATAATGCTGCCTGGAAAGCTAGCAACTACCAGGACAATAGTTTCAAGCAAATTCCTGAGTGAGCTTTATGTATGTTGCAAATATTTTGTTGTTAGCTGCCAGCGAGCAGCAAACTGAAATTCTTGAGGGACGTGTTCAGTATGAAAACATAAGGAAAGAGCAGAATGTCTGTTGATGATTCCTGTAGAGGTCCCCTTCACTTAGCTTCTCGGAGGAACACAGGCAGCTGTGGATTGCAAATTCAGTTAATTCCCCCTTTCTGCTTTGCTGCAGAGTAGCAAATGGTTACTGTGTAAAAAGCAAATGCATTTATAAATGCATCAATTGCAAAACACCGCAACTCCACAGCCCACATGGTAATTCAATTTGTCAAGCCATTTGCTTCTCTTCTGAGACTGTCATGTCACTTCTGATAGTGTCTTTTGTAAGACGGATGCATGTCTACTGGGAGGAACAGTCATGCTACATGTGGTCAAGCTAGATCAATCTCTCTTTGGGAAGGAATTGAAAATGAAATGACAAGAATCAGTATTGGCAACCTTCAGTCTCGAAAGACTATGGTATCGCGCTCTGAAAGGTGGTTCTGGCACAGCGTCTAGTGTGGCTGAAAAGGCCAATCCGGGAGTGACAATCCCTTCCACACCGGGAGCAAGTGCAGTCTGTCCCTGGTCTGTCTCCCTGGCTATGGGCCTTCCTTCTTTGCCTCTTTGCCTCAGACTGTTGGCCAAGTGTCTCTTCAAACTGGGAAAGGCCATGCTGCACAGCCTGCCTCCAAGCGGGCCGCTCAGAGGCCAGGGTTTCCCACTTGTTGAGGTCCATCCCTAAGGCCTTCAGATCCCTCTTGCAGATGTCCTTGTATCGCAGCTGTGGTCTACCTGTAGGGCGCTTTCCTTGCACGAGTTCTCCATAGAGGAGATCCTTTGGGATCCGGCCATCATCCATTCTCACGACATGACCAAGCCAACGCAGGCGTCTCTGTTTCAGCAGTGAATACATGCTAGGGATTCCAGCACGTTCCAGGACTGTGTTGTTTGGAACTTTGTCCTGCCAGGTGATGCCGAGGATGCGTCGGAGGCAGCGCATGTGGAAAGCGCTCAGTTTCCTCTCCTGTTGTGAGCGAAGAGTCCATGACTCGCTGCAGTACAGAAGTGCACTCAGGACGCAAGCTCTGTAGACCTGGATCTTGGTATGTTCCGTCAGCTTCTTGTTAGACCAGACTCTCTTTGTGAGTCTGGAAAACGTGGTAGCTGCTTTACCGATGCGCTTGTTTAGCTCGGTATCGAGAGAATGAGTGTCGGAGATCGTTGAGCCAAGGTACACAAAGTCAAGACAAGAATCATAACATAATGTAAACCTGTGTGTCAGGCCCTAGTGAGACTCAGTCTCCAAAATTGGCAGGGAGCTGACTGTCAGTTCATGTAGACCAGAGGGAAGTGCATAGTCGAGACCAAGCAAGTGTCACATCCAGAGTCAGTAGCTTAGCATAGTCAGTAGCATAGCTACAGGGGGGGCACAGCAGTAAGTTTTTCAGGGTGCTTCAGTGCACCGTGTATGCTGCCCCTCCCCCTCACTGTCAGAGCCATGGAAGCCATCAGCGCTTTCCTCCATCTGAGCTATCTCCTTTGCCGTCAGAGCCATATCCCCTGCTTTTCACTCCTTAGACTTACACCAGTTATATAGCTGACATAGGTCCAAGGAGACACATAGGCCAACAGGTGGCCAACAGAAAGACAAGAGAAAAACTATTTTTCCTTACCTCTCCCAGGCCTCCCGATTGCCCCCACATCATTGGATGCAACATGTACCCTGTTATCGTGGCTGCGTCATCACCAAATGGTGGGGGAGAGGATTGGGATGTAAGAGACTCAGCTGTAAATCAGAATGTCACTAGTTTCACTAGTCGTGCCTCACAATGTAGCTAGGGGCCCTGGGCCCCAGGTGGCAATATCAGGATGTCACTTACAGGTTCTCTCAGAAGAAGAGGGGACACTGGTGGCTTTGCAATCTGGCCTCTGTTCCTTCCTCCTTTGGAGACTTAACGGGACTTCCTTCAAAGGAGGAGGAAGAGGGTGTCGGCCAGATCCTGCCTCTGTCTCTTAATGTTTTGGTGGTTTCCTGATTGAGAAGCTGCCAAAACACTTGGCAGCAACTGCCACTTCTTGTGGGAAGCCACTGAAACACTATGAGGTAGCAGCCAGTCTGGAAGCTGCTGAAATACTAAGAAGTGGTAGCCAATCAGAAAGCCATCAAAACACTAAGAGGTGGCTGTTGTCATCTTCTCTAGGCCTCATGTGGTACCCCCTCACAGGACATTCCATCATGGAACCCGGGACGCATTGCCCTCCTGTCCCTGCTTGCTACACCACTGATCTCACCTCTACCATGAACTCATTGGATGGCCTTAAGCAAGCCACTCCCTCTCATCCACTGGCAATTTTGGCCTGTGTGCTGCCTGGGGCCAGGACCACAGAATGCTGCCCCCCCACCACAGAAGATAATGCCATGCCCCCCCCCATCGTGTCCAGTGGCCTTTGGAGGGCTGGAGGAGGCCATGCATTCATCTGAAAACCGAAAGTGGAGTTTAAAGGAAAGGCCCTTTGGAGGGCTTAGGGGGCTGTGCGTGCACTCCCCTACCCTCAAAAGGCTTTCTAAGAGCCTAAAACGTCACTTCTGGTTTTCATCCAAAAACCAGAAGTGGGGTTTAAAGGCCCTCCATAGGTCTTCATATGGGGCCGAAGAAGGTGGTGCCATCCCCGCAGACATGGTGCCATGAGGCATTTTCCCCCTTTACCCCCCCAAGGGATGCCACTGCTCTCAGCCTCAGCTCCCCAGCTGCATTATGGGGATAATAAGACTTCTTCAGCTTACAAAGTTGTTGTAAAGACAATGTGAAGTGCTTTCCACACTCACTGGATTCTATACAAAAGATCTTCTTTTGTCTGTTTTCAGCTTTACAGCATAAACCAAACTGACTGGAAGTGTTTAGGAACAGATAAGTGGAAGAAAACACAAGTCAGGCCTCGGAAAAATGATAAGAAACAGGATTGAACAGGACTGCAAACCTGCTTAACATGGAAGAGGAGGAGGCAAGTGCATTTAATTAAAATGCACTGCTGTTCTATGTGCGCCGGCTTGTTATTTTGTCTTGCCGACTTGTTGCCAGACTAATGAAAGCATTGAAAAGGGCTGCTAACAGAGAGATAAAACAGAAGCCAGGGGCAAATGCCTTGGGAAAAGATAACCTGCCCAGCCACCTCATAATTCCTCCATTCCCTGTTGTTCAGGAGCCCTTTGCATGGTCAGATACACAAGGCCTTCAATCACGTAGCTACAAAAATCTACATGATTATGAGTTGTATTTAGGGACAGATGGGGTTCCACTGGAGACATTTGCTGTTCCACTTTCTGGTTACGCTGAAACTAAGGAGCTGCTTCCAAGTTCCCTGGAGTTGGACTCTATGAATATTTACTCATAGAAATGTCTCTTTTGCCGTTAACATTATGCCTGTTCTCGAAAAGCGAGCCTATGAACACAGATGCATGGAAATTGATTAATACCCTTGCCCTGGGAATAGTTTACAGCAGTGGTTCTCAGACGTTTAGCATTGGGACCCACTTTTTAGAATGAGAATCTGTCAGGGCACACCGGAAGTGACGTCACGATCGGAAGTGATGTCATCAAGCAGGACCATTTTTAACAATCCTAGGCTGCAGTCTTACCCACTCTTACCCAGGAGTTAGTCCCATTTACTATCATTGTTAAAATAATTTACATAGTAGCTTGTTAAGAGTACAGGTCTGTAATACTTCCCAAAATGCAGTGACATACTTGTACTATCAAGTGTAATATATTAAAAATAAAATACTGAAATGAATGGGGACCCACCTGAAATTGGCTCGTGACCCACCGAGTGAGTCCCGACTCACACTTTGAGAAACACTGGTTTACAGGAATAGAAACTGGGATATAAACACTTATTATTATTATTATTATTATTATTATTATTATTATTATTATTATTATTATTATTATTTAATAATAATAATAATAATTAATAATAATAATAATACATCAACCAACCAAATATCTTTTTCAAGGTGAATCCAGAAACAGTATTTTTAAAAAATTGATATTGCTCACACTTTTTTGGCTCGAGAGCTACTTTGAAACCCAGCAAGGCCCGGAGATCTACCAGGGGGGAAGGAAGCATCTGACAGACATCACCTTTAATGTATGGAGCCCCTGCTGGAGTCTAGTCAGTTTCGTCAGTTTTGTTGCTGCATGCCTGAAGAGCAGCTAAAGTGTCAGTTTCAGTGTCAGTTTAGTGTCAGCTAAATATGTCAGTTTCGTCTAGTCACTAGACGAAACTGACATATTAACAGTTTGGAGAGACAGGGCTCCGCGATCTACTCATTTTGCCTCGCAATCTACCGGTAGATCGTGATCCACCTATTGAGCACCCCTGCTCTAAAGCAATTGTTTCTCAGACTGTGGGTCAGGACCCACTAGGTGGGTCGCAAGCCAATTTCAGGTGGGTAGCGTAGCACCAAACTCAGCCGTCATTGAAAATACAGAGCTGAAAATGCAGGTTACAGAGCTACTGGGCTGGGCGGGCTCCCGATAGGGGAGAGGGGCATGGTCCTGAATAGGTGAGATGATAGGGTGCTGCAAAGGGGAAGGGCTACATGGTCGGAGAAGGATCCAAGTCTCCATTCTGCTTTGACTTCCAAGCCGGAATGTTTGAATTCCAAGCTATGCACTATGTAATGGGATCTTGGGCTGATCACGACTTAGGGTTGAAGTTGATCGTGACTTAGGGTTAAATTGATGATGTCACTTCTGGCTATGACATCACTTCCAGGTTAGTAACAACACTTCTGGTGGGACCCAACAGATTGTCATTATAAAAAGTAGGTCCCAGTGCAAAAAGTTTGAGAACCACTGCTTTAGAGGAAAACATAGAAGAGCCTAACTCCGGGGTCATGACCATGTCAAATGTATTGCCAGTTTTATTGTCATGGCAATCCCTCTAAAATTCTGGAAATCATAATTTTATGCGGTTAGTCCTGTTAGAGTTAGAGTCCTGTTAGAGTTCTGTTAGAAATATTGGCCCATACTCTCAAAATTATCGTTCCCTAACAACTATTATACCAATTTATAAGACTTGTGGTACATGTCCAAGCTCTCCATTTTAGATGAGAAATGGTAAGAAAAAAACACACACATTGAAACACTGATTATTTAGAGAAGGATGCACTTTCAGAATTCACATAATCTAACTCCTGCAAATTCTGGTTCAAAATAGCTTACGACTGTATATCCAAATAAATGAAAATGTGATCCCAAGGGATAAAGATCATGCCTCCTTTTCCCAGAACTATAAATGTCAGGAAGGATACAGAACTATCTAAAAGAGCAGCCAGGTGATATACGGATGTCTCCAGCTGACATGATAAGTCTTTCCATTATGCTATAAATCTGGTGTACCTGAACAGTGTACCGACTGACGAAAAGGAAGAAAGGATCTGTCCGTTTGGAAATATTCGTGAAAAAAATGTTTGTTTAATAGTGGTATGACAAAGCATTGATCCTAAGACCATTGAAATTAATTCACTGCAAGGGGTTTGGTGGCTTTGGTGATATAACTTTTATATTTAAATTATTCTTGCACCAGAGAAAAATAAGCTTTTGCAAAATCGTGTGTGATATGAGCAGGATGAGAGTATCTATAATTCATGAGCAGATGAAATTCTAGCTGGACTTGCTTGATCATCTAATATACATAAAATGCTTGATGGTCTAAAGCCTTTCTAACCAGTCTGAGCTTCAAAGTCCAGAGTTTTTCTCTTAACATACCCCCCTCCCCTGCAAAATCCCCCACAGGCAATTGGGCCCTTCAGCAACATTTAAAAATAAAGATATAGGGAAATGGACAAAAACATTTTATAAGATGTGTGATTAGAAAAGCCACAAGAAATAACACAACAAGAAGAACCTTTGAAAATGCAAGCAAGACTGAAAAATGGGGATCAGGGTGTCCAAACTTTTTGGCATGAGGGCCACGTCATCTCCCCACTGTGTCGGGGACCGGGAAAAAAAGGAATTAATTTACATTTCAAATTTGAATAAATTTACATAAATGAATGTATTAGAGATGGAACTTATATAAATGAATGGAGGTCTTACAATAACTCAAGGTCTATAAAAGGCCTTGCACAAAACAAGGCCAGCCTTTCCTTTGCTGCCGCATCTCAGACATGAAACAGCAAGCAGTGGAGGGAGCCCTTGTCCCACAGCTCACACAAGAGGTTGAACAGTTGGCCGTCACGCTGAGAGCAGTTGTGTCGGATAGTGCAGGCTCCAGCAAGTCTCCAGAGGGCCAGATGCTCATTGGAGACTGAGGGCTCTCTGTGGGCCGGATTGGGAGACCTAAATGGTTGCAAGTGGCCCCGGGGCCGGGGTTTGGGCACCCTGCTCTAGTTCTCATATTGTACCTACCATCAGTGGTGGACCTTCCCTGCCCCATGCTCCAGGGCAAAGGTCCACAATGGTGCCCCTGTGGGAATCTGCCGCTCCCACGCACAAATCCCCCCCCCCCACTTACCTGGAGTACACAGTGTCTTGCGTGACTCCAGGATGCATAGGGGAAACCTCCTGGAGCTTCCCCAATGCTTAAAACTGTGCATCCGGCAAACCGGAAGCACAGTTTCCAACTATGTTGGGAGTCTTGGAGAGGCTTCCGTACGGTCCTAGAGACGCTCGAGTCTCCGCGCCTGGGGCACTTGCCCCTTTGATTTAATGGCAGGTCCACCACTGCCTACCACCTTGCAGGAGAACATGGGTGTCAGAAGTGTGACTTCACTATAGTCAGAAGGAAAGTCAGAAAAATCTTCAATTGATTTTGTTGCGTTGAATCTGTAGGGGGTGTTGATGTAGTGAAATATAACTCACAGGCCATGCTTTAGCCATCTGTTCAAGTTCTAGCCCAGAACATGCAAAATCTTCCCATCTGCATGTCGGCCTTCTGATTTCATTTCATAAAAATAGCAAATAGATAATACTGCACTAGTCTATAATTCATGGTGAACTGAACAGACAACATGGGTGCGGTTGTCACTTTTTCTTCTGAAAGTGCTCCTGGGGTTTAACTGTTGCGTGACAGGCAGATATTCAACAAAGTCCAGTGTTTCCCATCACCAACTCCATGCCATGCAATGACAGAATTTCTGTCTGTCATGTCTAGGTAAAGCAGCCCTCCTAGGGAAAAAGAAAGGTCAATCTATCATAATTGTTGAGTTTAGTAAGTGCCACATGGCTCTTTTCCAGTGGATCAAGACAGTGGATCAGGAGGCTGTATGACTCTTTGTTGTGGCTCTTGTTGCTGAGCAGCTCATCATCTTTGGATCCCTGATGGACAGCACTACACCCTCCCCTTTTATGCAGTGCCCTGCTGTTTATAATTGGATATCTGGGAGGGCTTAGGAGGCATTGTGTCAGCATCAGGGTTTGTGTGAGACTGAATGCAGGATTGTGAGTGGGTGGTTGAGGAGGTGTCATGTGAGTGAGTTTTGATTGTGATTCAGGAGTGTTAACCTTTGGTCTTGGATTAAGGAACTCAAGGAGAAGCTGGTGTCTTCTGGCTCCATGAGAGGGGGACAGGGGAGAAGGTCCCCTGTCCCCGAAGCCAGAAGGACCTTTGGCTCAGTGAGAGAGGGACTGGGAAGAAGGTGGGGACCTCTGGCTCCGTGAGAGGGAGACAGGAGAGAAGGTGGGGACCTCTGGCTCCGTGAGAGGGGGACAGGGGGCAAGAGAGTTCAGTGAGAGGGGGTGTTGTATGTAGTAATAATTTAATAGTGAAGTGAGAGTGACTGAACGCCGAGTGGAGTGTGTGGTCGAGGTTGTGTGGTTTATGGGTCAACCCTCTGGAAGGGTAATGTGTTGACATCTCAAGGGAGTTAGGGGGTGGGAGCGCAGCCACCATTAATAGAGTGAGTTGATTTTTAAAAAAATTTATTTTAATTTTTGGGTTCCAAGTTTTATTGTTTTATTTTTTTAATACTTTATTTTTATACATATTTATATACTGTTTTCCCCAAAATAAGACCTACCCTGAAAATAAGACCTAGTTGTGATCTCCGCCCGACAGGCGCCTCCACTTCTCAGCTTACTTCTGAGTAGACGGGGCACGTAGTGAGTGCACGCAGCACGTGAGGGCACCCAATTGCTCTTAGTTGTGGGGGAAGATGCAAACGCTGCAGCTTGTATTCCTCTGCCCAGGCTGGGGGCAGCAGGGAGGTTCCCGCCGCTGCCGCCACCAGCCCACATACAAGGAAGCTGTGCCCGCCTCTGCCCGCAGCCTGTCCGAAGGAGCCCGACTCACTCTCCTAGCCCGCGGCCTCCTTGCCGACTGACTGACTGACTGACACGCTCGCTCATCCAGGTGTGGAGCGGCCCCGCAGGCACTTGGCCCTTCTCTGCCCTCCCTCTTTGTGTCCTTCCCCGTGGAGGTGCCAGCAAGTCCGCTCTCCTCAGCATGTTGAGCAGCAGCTTCAGGCTGCAATCCTAGCCACACTTTCCTGGGAGTAAGCCCCGCTGACTATTATGGGCTTACTGCTGAGTAGACACGGGGGGGGGCGGCACACTGTTTTGCAGAGAGCCTCCCCACAGCGTGCAAGTGGCTCCTCCTCCTTCCCTTTGGAGCCATGTGGGGGGGGAGGGAAACGGAGGCAAATTACTCCTGAAGGGAGGGGGAGGAGCCGCTTACACGCTGCAGGCAGGCTCTCTGCAAAACTTATTGCGCCGCCCCCCCCCCCAGTGACGCCTCTGGTAGACACACATAGGCTCGGGTTCACAGGCTGCAATCCTAGCCAGGATCCTAGCCAGGAAAGCCCCAGGACATAAGATAAGGACATGATAAGGACATAAGCCCCAGGACATAAGATAAGACCTACCACAAAAATAAGACCTAGTGTGTTTTTTTGAGCCAAAAAAAATATAAGAGAGTGTCTTATTTTCGGGGAAACACAGTATTTTATGTTTTTATATGATTTCTTTTGTAAGCCACCTTGAGTGCCCTTTACCGGGATAGAAAGGCGGGCTATAAATTCTATAAATAAATAAATATACAGGAATGAGGACCAAACTAGATAAAGACATTTTCACATGTTCTTTGATGTTGTGTGTCTCATTTGATTTTTGTCTAAAGGGCAGCCAAATGGAGAGTCTAATCCAGACTGAGGTAGTGACCCTTTGCCTTAACACACTCCCTGTGAGATCAGAGCACCAACTCTGCCTGCTAGTTGCCCCAGAAGGAAAGCTCTAGTTGGTATCAATGGGATCTTCCCACCCAGGGCCAACAATGGCTTTCTGTTGGGCAGGTCCAGGGCAGGAACATGACAGGGCACAGAGTTTAAGCTCCTCCCCTATTCCACATGCCCAATCACCCTGCCTGCTCCCAGTAACTTTGACTGCTATTTAGATTTTTGAAACTCTGATACATGCAGCTTAAAGGCACGCATTAAAATGGCTCATCTAGCTTGGCCCTGCAAAGAAATAATATTGCAACACAGAGTCTCTGTAAGTTAGACTCCCATGGCTATTAAAATTAGGGCTGCCAACTGATCAGGAAGAAAACCCCCATCACTGCTTCTGTGTCTTTAAGAGCAGGATGATCTACAAAAATCAGCAGGCCAGGTGTTTTGTTTTTTGTTTTTTTTAAATAACAAATGCCTGAAGACGGGGTTATAGTCAAAAGCACAGCTTATGAGCGCAAGCTAAAAAGTTGGCAACTTTAATTAGAAATCTTTGTCCTAAATAAGGGGCTTAGCTAAGCAGTGGTTTTTTGGGAACTAAATTATAACAAGCTAATTATGACATAGAAACCTCTAGGCAGCAATCCACTAAAAATGGACCACTGGGCCATTTCTTCATTCAGGTCAAGGTAGAGGTAGTGCTCCCAGACTGAAAGGCAATGCCTGTTTTGTTAATTCCGCAAGCCATCCAGTTCTCCACCAATGAATCTTTAATTACCTTTTATATTAAAAGCCAGGATTTTATTGTACATCTCAACTCCTCTCCTTGAATAGCAACAAAGTCATTAGCTCAAATAGGTAAAATATCAATAAACATTTATTTTTTAAAAAACCACAGTCAGCCGAAGAACTATATTATGAAAGAATATTATTAGTTGCTATGAGCCATAAAAATAGCCCCAGCTTAATTAGTTCTGTGGGAATCTTGAGCAAATAAGGTGCATTCATATGAAATACAGTGGTGCCTTGCATAACGAAATTAATCCGTTCCGCAAGTCCTTTCGTTATGCGAGTTTTTCGTTTTGCGAAGCGCGTTTTCCCATAGGAATGCATTGAAATTTAATTAATGCGTTCCTATGGGCAAGAAAAGTCAGAACAAAGTCAAATTTGGTTTACAAAGTGTTTATTAAGTGCTCTTTAAAGGCATACATACTGTACATAGGATTTCAAAAACGGGGGGGATGCTGAGGGGGGAGCTTGAAGGCTGTAATCCTGTGCACACTTTCCTGGGAGTAAGCACAATGGGACTTACTTCTGAGGAGACACGCACAGGATTGTGCTCTAAGCTGGGGAGGACATAGCAGCTGCACTCAATTGCTTGCTTTTGCCATGATCATGGGGGGAAACGTGAAGGAAATGGGGCAGTGAGAGGGTGAATGAGTGATGGGGGGATGCTGAGTGGGGAGTCTGAAGGCTGTAATCCTGTGCAAGGATTTGCTCCCTTTCCTGGGAGCAAGCTGACATGAAGATCCTCCCCTTACTAGGGTGGACGGGATCATAAAGGGACATGAAGATCCGCCCCTTACTAGGGTGAACGGGATCATAAAGTGACATGAAGATCCGCTCCTTACTAGGGTGAACGAGATCATAAAGGGACATGAAGATCCGCCCCTTACTAGGGTGAACGGGATCATAAAGTGACATGAAGATCCGCTCCTTACTAGGGTGAACGGGATCATAAAGGGACATGAAGATCCCCCCCTTAAGACAAACCAGGACAATAAAAAAAAAATTCGTTATGCGAAGCATAAGTCATAAAAATTCGTTATGCGAGTTACCAAACTTCGCACACCGCTTTCGTTCTGCGGGTTTTTCGCTGCGCGGGGCATTCGTTATGCGAGGTACCACTGTATAAGAAAAACAACTGTGGTGATGGGATTATGTTTTGCCAAACACCTTCTCATGAAAGCCTCTCTAAACTTCCTGAATGTTTACTGACTTTGCCAGCAGCTGGCCCCAGCACTGACTCCTACCCCTGTCCATGCCCACTCATGGACTGTGAATTTGGTCTTCATGAGAATGGTCCTCATGTAGCGTTCCAGCAAAAAACCCCTCTCTGAACGGCCTGGAATCATCCTAGCCTGGAGAACTGGGTGCAGTGGGATAGATAGGGGGGCGCAAAGTACTAAGTTTTGTAGGTGTGTAAATGCGCCGTGCAAGTGGCATTTGGAGCCATTTGGAGCCCTCCCCTTTGGAGCCATTCCAGGTGATGGGAGCCTGAAGGTGTTCGCCTCCATTTTGCTTCCACCATCCAGAACGGCTCCAAAGCAGACTGGGAGGTACCACTTGCACAGCACCTTCAGGTGCCTGCAAAACATAGTGCTTTGTGCCCCCTATGGCCACACCACTGATTGAGTGCATCAGAGGGCTAATTCTTTGCCACTGTTTGATATAAAGCTCCCACATTCACTGTCATCCCTTAGTCTGGAAAATCTTTTGCTGAGACAGCCCGCAGAGACTCCCTGTGCAACAAACTACTGGTCTTCTGCATGTCCACTTGCAGGATCTGAACTTCTTTGGGTCTCAGTACCTCCCAACAGCAATCACACACAATGTATAAAATGTGTATAGCTGCTGCAGTGTGCAGCAGGGGCAAGTAGCAGGTAGGCCCAGATCTACTGAGAGATCACAGGCTGATTTGCAATCAGTTTGCAAGATTTTGTGGTTCCCCAATTTTTTAAAATAACCATAAGAAGAAAAGTGCACCCCTTCATATATTAGGCTGTTAGAATCTTTGACCTATAGTAGATATACAAAGATGTAAATTTATATTTGCATATGCAGATTATCCTAGGGTAAAATCACACATTTATGTAAATGCATACTTTCAACCTGAATAATTTTTTTTTTTTTTAACAAATAGTGCCTGGGGTGGCAACTCCAAAATGATTTGAAACGAATGTTCAATAGAATCTTCTAAAGAATTATAAATAGTATGTAGGTGGAGGGTAGGGGAGAGGAAGATGTGATCAGGCTAGATTAGAAGATGCAGTGAGGACAGAGGGCCCAATCCTAGCCAACTTTCCAGCACCAGTGCAACTGCAATGCAGACCTGAGGTCGGAAGTATCGCTAGAGGGGGGGTGGTGCACTAAGTTTTGCAGAGAGCCTCCCTGCAGCGTGCAAGCGGCTCTTTCCCTCCCCTTTGCAGCCATGTGGGTGGGGGTAAGGGAAACCCCCATGTGGGTAGGGGGTGGGAGGCGAATGGCTCCCAAGGGGGGGAGGAGCCACTTGCACGCTACAGGGAGGCTCTCTGCAAAATGTAGTGCACCGCCCCCCCTTTAGTGACGCCTCTGCCCAAGGTGAGGGACCAAATGTTCCCATATCTTGAGGACTGACTTCCCACCACAGAATTCAGTGCATGCCCCATTGGCATGACTGCACTAGCACTGAAAAATTGGATAGGATTGGGCCCTAAGTGTGCAAGCCCCCCAACTTTCTTAATATGGTTTCAGGTCATTTTGTGTGGCCCCCTGGTGCTCTTTGTTAAAATAAAAATACTGGATTGAAAAGCATCGATTTGTATGCACACCTTCAGTCTGTGGCCCATGGGGTACAATTTCCCCGGAGTCACCATTTTGATCTGTTTCCATCACCCCCTGACACTATTTTGTACCTGGCTCTGGTTGATGGGTGTCGGGATTCTAGTACAAAACAGAAGAGATGTCATGATCCTGAAGTCTGCCTATGCACGTTGTCCACGAGCTGAGCGCTCAACAAGAGCAACATCTAGTTTACCTTAAAATGCAATGTGTCGGAAAAGCCCTAAGTCTCAATATTATACCCAATTCACCACCAGTGTCACTGTGCTAGGCCAGGGGTCTCTAAACCTTTGAAGGGCCACATCAAACATCTGGCATAGTGTCGAGGGCCGGAAAAAAAATTTAATATAAAATTTAAATAAATACATTGGAGATGGAACTTAGGTGAATGAATAAATGGGCTCAAATGATCAAGATTTCTCCAACCACCAATGCAGTCCAAAGCACACACTTAAATGGACCCCCCCATTCACCCACCCCACAAGCACAACTCCAGTTGTGTTTGGTCAGCTGGGCCAGAGTCTCTCAGGGGATCAGAGGCTGGCCGCGGGCTGGATTGAGGTTCGCCACGGGCCGCATCTGGCCCCCGGGCCGGGGTTTGGAGACCCCTGTGCTAGGCAATAAGAAGCCATACTGGGAGTGAGGATTCTTGATTGGGAAGTATAACACAGTCTCTGTGTCAGCAAGGATTCCTGATTGGGAAGTATAATACAGGCTCTGTGGCAATGTTTATTTTCTTGTATGTATAGCTGAAGGTGGGTTTGTCCTGGGCAACCTGCTGCTGAGACAAGCCTTCAGCCCTGCACTCTTTGCAATGGGAGCTGCTCGTTTGGCCAGTGCACCATTTTTTAGGGCCCATCTTTTGTTTGTTTACACACTTTTAGCCAATAACCTATGCGGCTGTACACAATTAAGGCTCTTCCAGTCCCTGCTCTTGGAACTCAGTTTCACAGATGAAAGGAATTCATGCCCAGATGTATTGCAAATTGCAGCTCACGTGATGTTTGCAGTCCTCTGTAACTAGGAATTAAGTGCATATAAGAACACTGAAGTTGAGAGAGCTTTCTGCCCCTGTCCTGCTCAGTGAGTGACGGAGTGCGCAAGCAGACCCTGCATGCACAGTTCCCACCTGCATGTCAATGTCTGGGGCTCAGTACATGGAGCTCTGTCAAAGCAAATGCTCTGCCATTCATTTGTTCAGAAAGGGGAGGGGGGAATTTCAGTCCTCCCCCCCCCCGCCTCATAACACAGTGGCATTTTAACATTTCTGAAAGTGCTCTTCGTGCCCTGCTTTGATGTGTGACACATGAGCATGGATATCTTGTGAATCATCCTTATTCATTAGGCAGGCTTATGTAGCCAGCATCCTCAGTTACACTGTATACAACACCAGGAATCTTGGGCCATGGAGTCTGGCAGCAGGACTCAGGTGCCTTAAGCTGCAGTCCAGTGGTCTTCAACCTTTTTTGTGCCATGATCCCAATAAGGAATGAGCCTTTATTGGGACCCAGTGCTGATCCAACTCCCCTTCTGGGACCCAACCAGCCCACTCCCTCGTCTGCCCCATTTCCCTCTACGTTTTGTGACTTCACAACAACCCTGTGAGGTAGTGCGGCCTGAGCAGAACCAGCCTCAGGAGCTGTGAGAATTAGTGAGACGGTGAGAAGAGGCTGTGCAGGATTATATAAAGAACTTTCTGAGAAGGCAGTACCAGTGGCGTTGCTAGGCGATACGGAGGGTGTGGGCTGCACCAGGTGACACCACTACTGGTCAAAAATGTTTAAATCTGGGTATTTTCAAAGAATACCATCATGTTATATGTCATTTGATGCATAATTTCATGTGGAATTGAATGAAAGAAACTGGGTTGTATCTCCATTCTATCAAAAGTTGTAGCCAAAAAAAAACACGACAGGTGTGGGCTAATGGTGTATCACCACACCCGCTACCCGGGGCATTGCTCCACCCACTGCATGGGAGGAAGCCCATCTTGGGCGTAATGTGCTGGCCTCCTATACTGGGTGACACAAACCCTATTGACACCATTGGGCAGTACCTTTATTGGACTGGATCCAAGCCGTCTCTTGCACTGGCTTTGAAAGGTAGCCATAATGTCACCCCAATGATGCTTTTCAGCTCTATTGGGATCACAACCCACAGGTTGAAGAACACTGTTCTAGTCTACACAACCAGGAGAACACATAGGGGGATGGGTTGAGTTAAACTTTGCTGCGCTACAGCACCCCCCTCACTGTGGCCAAAAGCTAAATTGCAGCCAGCCCTCCCAGGAAGAATCAAATGGAAGCTAACAGCATCCCTGCTGGTCAAGTTACCCTGCTAACTGGACAAAGAGGCACCTTTTCAAGTGGTGATCCTCATAAATTTAGCAGGGGAAAATAGCCGTCTTGCTTTACCTCAACTCAGTGTCTTTTCAGTGGCTACTGCTGGTGTTTCTTATGCATCTTTTTAGATGGAAAGCTCTTTTTGGACAGGGAGCATTTAATTAGTAGATTTTTTTTCTGTAAACGGCTTTGGGAACTTTTTATCGAAATGCTGTATATAAATATTCTTGACAGCAACAGCTCCCCTGGCCTTGGCTTCCTAGTTTGAGCTTCTTTATCTTCAGAAGAGAGTGCCTAACAGACTCTTGTCTCACCTTGCTGCCTTATCTGACTGGCCCCATACTCAACCACCCACCCACCTTCTACCATGCCCTCTCTCCCTGACCTTTCGGATTCTTATCTGCCTGTCCCTGCCCCCTGACCTCTTTGACCACACAGGTTGGTTTGGACCCCACTGGACTATTGTGGTCTCTCAGTGAAACTTATTCTATGAAGTAGAACCTCTACAAGCCAATCATCAACACACAATTACTATCATTTGTTTGATTGTGGTAGCCTTGTATTGAGCCTCTGTGATTATGCAAACTGTAACAGTCACACATCCACTTCCATATGGAAGTTTCTGGTTAATATAATTGGCACTTCCACAGGCTTCTAGTGAGGTCACATGCCCACTGGTACCTACACACGCAATTGCAGACCATCGTAGAATTGCATGAATCGGTCCTTACTGTGTTGTCTGTTGAATCTTAACTTCTCTGTGCTTCACGTTGTCCAGTCTCAGAGAGGTGGAGCCTGTAGATGGGCAAAAAGGCTCAGGTCCAGCCAGTTGGGGCAGGTAGTGTTCAATACAAGACCAAGATTTCAACCAGCAACTGGGGTTAGCGACGGGTATTTCAGAACAATGGGCAGCTCTCTGGATGCATAGTACTTGTTCCAACTTGCTATGTTTCAAGTCTGGGACCCTTATATAATACATACTCCCTGTCTGGACTATCTTTCTCAGATTCCACTCCTTTGTTGAGGAATGGCAAACCTAAGGGAGAAGAACTCTGATCTGAAACTTGGCATTTAGTTGCCTTTTTGCTATCTTCATGCATAGCGTGTTTGGAACCCTTAAAATATTAAATAGATATTTTTGAGTCCTGCCTCCTTCTCGTCTGTGCATTTGCAAGCAGGCTCTATGGAGCCTGAGACCCTTGAGAAAGGGGATGTCAGCCCTCTGACGGGATTGAGCTCAAGGGGAGCAGCCTCTGGAAGTCCTAGCTCAGGAGTCTCTGCTTTGAAGGTTTCCTGGTTGGCACCCTGTTGGAGAATCTCATTTGGAAAGCTTGGAACCCTTAAATATGTTTTCATTAGGCTAAACAGATCCTTTAGTGTCCTACCTCCTTCTCTTCCTTTAGCCCAGAAATGTTACTGTACACCTATGTTGAGTCTTGGTAGGGAACTCTGTTAATAAAGGTTGCCGTCACTTGAGAGCCGACTGGATTCAACAAGGGTTCAGCAGACCACATTATCCTACTGTGTGACAAATGCAAAAATCAATTATAAGAAACAGATTTCTTCAATCCATTTTTATGATGTCAGTGGTCATAGCCTCCTCCTTCCAGCAAAGTAATTACAGCAAACACAACAAAACCGTGCCCCCCCCACCAAACTATACCATTCACAGTAAAAATTAAAAATAAACTGTGAGGGGTGCCTTGAAAAGGGGGGAGTCTCAGGGCATCATCTGGCGGGGTGCCGAGGGTCGGCTGGATGGTCTCATGGGACCCCTGGGTGGGGTGTCCACCTCCCTGGGGTTCCTTGCAGGGGAAACCCCAGACCAAGCCAGGGGGAGGGGGTTCATGACACCCGAGTCCGCCACCCTGGAGGCAGGACCTGAGGCCCTTGGTCTTCAGGCAGGGGCTCCAGCCTCCTGCCTTTCCTCTCCAGACCTGCCTGTCATCACAGTCCTCCCTGCTTTTATCCTCCCCAGCCACACCCTCAGCTCCTCCCCTTCCTCCCTCTCTAGGCTTAAAGGGGCCCTGACCCTGGCCTACTTTGCTCCTCTTTGGTGGTTAATGGTGACTCAGCCCTGCTCAGGTCAGGTGAGCCCTGGGAGGACGGTCTCTCCCACCCAGCTGCCCTACATCTTACCTGGTCAGCTGGAGAGGTGGTGGTGGCTCTATGGCCAGGCAGTTCTGCCCCTGGCCTGCAGCCAGGTAAGGCAGGGGTCGGACAAGGGCTTGACCCCTGACATAAACAATTTCAAAGGTACTATGTATATATGGATTCCAAAGTGAACTAGAAAAATTCAGTCTGCTTTGAGAACTTGTTCTTTAAATGTGGTTCTATCCAAAGAACATCATTCCTACAAAGACTGGACTGTGTATTTGCTTTTTCATTCTGCTAAAATGAAATACATGGCCCAATCCTATGCATGTCTACTCAGAAGTCGCATTATAGTCAATGGGGCTTACTCCCAGGTTAGTGTGGATAGGGTTACAGCCACATTCTTGTATTGCGTCTTTAACTTAACACAACCTGATTCCCCTTCTTGTGGCTCTTGCTGTTTCTTTAATGTAGTGCCATGGTTCCCAAATGTGTTATCACCAGGACCCACTTTTTAAAATGACACTGTCGGTACCCACTCAGGTTTATCAGTCTTTAAAAAAGGAGATCTAGAAAGAAATAATATTTTGTTTATTTATAAGTGATAATAACCAGAAAAAGACCAGAAAAAACATCTCCCTATATCTACACGTGCTTGCAAACTGCAGGAACTGAGCTCTTTGCAGAGTAATTATCAGCTACAGTATCTGATTTTTTTAATTGCCTCAGGGCTTGGTAGTTAACTGATCTTTCCATGACCCACCAAAAATCAGATTGCGACCCACCCCACAGTTTGGAAATCACTGGTGTAGTGTAACAGGCACAGTGATTTCATTCTTGAGAGCTTCTCTTGGAATGTCAGTATTACTAATACAACATTATTAGATAATTTCTCGTGGGTTCCAGGCCTCTGGAAAGTGCCTAACAACTGCTTAAGAATTATTTCCAAGCCATACTGAGATTTGATAATATTTGGCAAATCAGGGATGCTATTTGACACCAATCTGGTTATCTAGCTCATTTATTTGCAACAATGTGACTGTGACAGAACAAAAACTGGTTTTTAAAAATAAAAAAACCCATTAATGTAAAACCTCAAACAGCACATGATTATGTCATGCATTTCATTTTAAGCTATGACCCTGGTAAATTTAGACTGCAGTTTAATGCATGCTTACACCTGCTGTATTAGACCTCCCACTGAGCTAGAAGTGTTAGTAAATCTCTGTGTTAGCTGGGGATGGCTTATTAAAATGATAGTGTATTAGGATTAAAAAAAAAAAGATAGTGTATTACTATAAAATTCTCCATCTTCCCATGAGCTAAGACAAAGTTAGCGTGTAGGCAGCCCAACTACTCAGAAATGGAAATATTTCAAGTATCCGCTTCTTTCCTGATAGCCTGCAGATTATAATCACTTTCCTGTGTATTTTGTTCTTAGTTGTTCCAAGGTTAAATTTTGTTATGTCTGTTAGGTATGAAGCAGTACTCTCACCCCTATTGGCATTTTGGTTTCTGTCCTTTTAAGCAATGATGGCTTCTGGAGAAGGTGTTTACAGCATCCCTCTTTATGTCCCCACATTGATCTTGTGTTCATCCCCCAAACTAATTTGGTGTCAACAAGTAGCCTATAAATGGGGAAAATAATTTGTGAATTGTTAACTTTTTCTCAATCGCCACGGAACTGAGGGCCAGTATAAGGCTGTATAAATCATTTTCAGGACATCCTGCTGCAGATTTTAAATGTTTAAAAATTCTTGCAGCCAAACTAGTTGGGGCATTAATCACTTCATTAGCTCGTGAATGTGCATTTTTACAAGTGCAAGGGTAACTGCAATGGGTCTGGGCTGGCCTGGAATTGCAGAAAAGGACAATGGGTTTTTTTTTTCTTTGTTTCTCCCTTTCTCCCAACTTTGACTAGGGGCAAATCAACATTCCCAACATTCTGTCATGCCCTTATTGATCAAGAACTTGAACAACCCAAATAGGGACAGGCCACCCATAAGCTCTACTGAATTGCCCACTTCCAGCACTGGGCTGTGGGAAATGGCAAACCGGCAGGGGTACCCTGCTCCACCTTGACATTGTCCCATCCTGGTAAAGCGAGCAGGATGAGGATGGCACAGGGGTGGCCTGCGCAATCCTGTTCCCAATAGCTGTCCACCAACCAGGAAGTTGACAGCTTCGTGCTGCTCCTCTGAGCCTTCACTGAACCCCAAGATCTTCCTCATCTGGCCATTTTGAAGATGCAGTGGGTAGCTGATGAGGCAAGAAAGAAGAAGAAGAGGTAAAGGAGATGGCAATGCATGCACATGCCAAAATCTCCTGAAAAGGGTTGAATATGGGTGTTGTTTGAGGTGTCACCTTGGCTTGGCCTGGATCGGAATTCAGGCTTGGACAGAGGTTCTCAAATTGGGGTGTTGTGATTTCCCAGCTTGAGATGTTCCTTCTCTGTCCCTTAAGGGGCAGGAGAAGGGAAAGGCAGCAGCACTATCCCCAGGATCGTGCCACTTCCAGGACTAATGGGGGTGATTTTCACTTACCTGAGCCAGCTCCTACCTCCGAGGAGGATTGGAAAACAGGAAGTGAGTTCCGACAAACCATCTTCAGCAACTGGGCATAGGCCTGAACAAGTTACAAGTTACATCTGTACAGGAGGATTTTATAAAGCAGCAGAAGCTACATGTGGTTCTATTCACAAGATGTCTCATCTTTGCCCTCTGAAGCGACACCTTGGTCACGATGTGGATTTTATGAAGATCCATTAGTGATTCAACACACTCTCTCAACTGGTAACTCATTTCTGGTGTGACAAACAGTCACTGATTGCCTAGCCATGCTGAATTTTGATCACTTGCCATTTCCTTAGAGACCCTGTCCAGACTGGAATTAATGATATATTCCCATCAATAGCAGCAATTCTTTCTTAACATGGTGTGTGTGTGTGTGTGTTTCCCAAGTAATTAGTGATAGATTAAAAGTGATGACATAACAAGAGCACCCCAGGCCACAGTTTCTGGGGGACTTTCAAAGTCCTCTGAGCACAGTGAGGTTCGTATCTTTTCCCTTTTGCCTTCACTGTGTGATAAAGCATGCATTTGTGCTGTATTCATAGGGTGTCATGGGGTCACTTTAATCTGAATGGTGCTGCCAGCCCCACTGCATGATGTCCACCTAATAAAGGGACAAGTGGAACTGAGTGCTGGGCTAAGTGATTGGAATTTGGCAGTTGGAAATAAATTTAACGTATTCGGCATGGAGTTAAACGTGAACAATCCTTCAGAACCAGCTTGCCTGCTTTTCTGCCTCATCTCAGCAGATGCTGTTTTCTATCTGAGCTCCAGTCTAAGTGTGACAGAATGATAGCAGCTAAATCAGGAGTGACGAAGCTAGAGCCCTTTCCCCAAATACGAATGTCGGGCCAGCCATTCTTGGAGGGAAGTGAATCATAGGCCATTATCTGTGTTAGCTACAAAACCCCTGCTTGAAAAGTGGTCTTCCGAACACTGGCCTCTTGTCTTGATTCCCCTGCAGTCGTCATTGCGGACCAACTGAACAAACGCTCAGAAAGCCTCAACAGGCCAAATTTCAAAGCAGATTTTTCAAAGGAGCTCAACGCTCATGAGGGCCTTGCATGGAAATAGATCATATTTCACGGAAGCTTATTGTGCAGGAAAAACAGGCTTTGATTGCACCTGTTCCTCATCTTGCCAAAGGCTAGGCTAGTCAAGTGCCCTGAGAGAGAATAGGAGAAGCCCAGGCCAGGAGCTCAAGCCAGCTGCCCTTGAGGAGATGGCTAATAGCCTGCGTAGCGAGACAGAAGGCAATGAGAAGTAGCCCAGGCCGAAGAACTCCCATGCCAGAACTGATCAATGGCTCGAGAAAAGTCTGTATTCTTTAATATTTTGCCTTATGCAGCAGTGGCGTTGCTGGGAAATACAGGGGGTCTGGGTCACACCAGGCGATGCTCACTGGTCAAAATTTTTAAAATCGTGGTATTTTTGAATAGTACCATCATGTTATATACCGTTCAATGTGTAATTCCGTGCAAAATGCAATGAAATAAACCACGTTAAAATATTTCTATTCCATCAAAAATTATAGCCAAAAAACCCAGCAGGTGCAGGGCAATGGTGCATTACCATGCCCACCGCTTGGGGAGTTGCTCCGCCCACTGCATGGGAGGAGGTCCATCATGGGGGTGCTCTGGCCTCTGCACTGGCTTACACCAACCCTAGTGACGCCACTGTTTTGTAGATGTTTGGGGGGGGCAGGTGTATTTTTTATTACTAAATATTTAATACTAAATTACAAGCCAACCTGCATACCGTGGCAGCAATGTCAGTCTATAAATGCAGCAAATAATTTATTGAAAGGCTGGGGCTGACTTTGCCATGATTGAGAACTAAGCAACGGTGTGGAGTGCCACAGTTCCAGGGGCCCTTTCTCCTTCGGCCATAGAAATGTCTTGGAGAGAAAAAAAGTCAAGATTATATGCTAGGTTAATGACTAATGAACGATTTCATACTGACTCATAAGGAAGGGCTTCTGCTACAATGTGCATGGATTCTGTGCTTTTGTCAAGGTGGCAATGCTAAAGGAGAGGGCTGCACCTCTTGAACTTATGCCTGTAACACTGCTGTTACTGGCGCAGAGTCTCCCCCCCCCCACAGTGGTTATCAGCTTAAGAACAAGGATTTCTCAAAGCTTATCAGGGATTCCTAAATTCAAAGAGGAGACCTTGCAGACAAGCTACTTTGAAAAGCAGTTTGTAAACATTTGTCCTTCTGCTGTAATATGTAGCCTCAAGAGATGATTCAGGCACATTCTAGGCTGAGCAGATGCACTGTGTAAGGAGCTCAAAAGCTCAGTGACAGAGTGCATGCCTTGCATTCAAATGGTCTCACTTTTGATCCCTGGGATCAGGGATCAGGCCCCTGAGACAAATTCTTCCAGGGCATACAAAGTTTGTTTTGAGTCTTTTCTCAAAGGGGGAGGGAACAGGGTGTAACAGGGCAGGGGGAGGGTAGCAACAGCTGAGAAATTTCTGGAGCCCAGGTCGACTCACCCAGCCAGCTCGGCCTCTATCTGTCTCTCTACAAGGCCAGCTGAGATCCCAGGCAATTTCTGGGTGTCAAAACTTACTTCTGCAGCAGCTGTAATCCCTCAGCTGTGTCCCTGTGCTGCTCCTATTGTAGCAGGTGAGTTTCATCCCAGATTTGACACTGTGCTCAAGACTATAATGTATGCATTCCTCAGCCCAGTGCATATGGCTTGCGGCTGCGGTTGCTGCTGCACGGCCCATGGTAAGTGCCCAGGCATGGCTTGGAGGAGGCCAGGTTGGATACGGCATGGCAGCGGCAGAGGCCGCACAGCAAAGGTTGAAGGGATCCTGTGTAGGCAGTGAGCCTCCATGAGATTGGAAAATATAAGATCCCAGGAAATTTCTGGGGCCTCTTCCTTGGCTCCCGGGCCCCCTTTTTGACCCTGAGACTGGACACAATTAACTCTTTGTCATGGCCGCTGTCTAGCTTCTCCATGTAAGGCGGGTGAACACCCTGCCTGAAACCCTACAGAGCTGCTACCAGTCGGTGTACACAATGCTGTCCTAGATAGACCAATGGTCTCAGTAGCAGGCAGCTTATATAGTCATGCCTCCTTTGGAGGGAACGTCATGCTTTCAAAACATCACGAAGTCACCCTGCGCATCTTTCCAAATAAAACTCTGACAGATCTCCATCAGGTGCAGTTGGCTGTAAACATGCAGGTGTGAAAGAAGAACTCCTACTGAAGAAGGAGAAATAGCCCAGGTGCCTATAGCAGAAAAGTGCCCATCTGGTCATAAAATGCATGACGGATGGGGGGAGCGCAGGCCTCTTTTCTTGTTCTCTGCTAGATTTTCAGCTATGTAATTGGCTGTAACAAGAAAAGTATTATCACGGCTGATGAGGCTGGAAGATGATTATGAGGGCTGTTCAGGTCTACTTGTATAGCATCCATTATAATTATTCTAATGAAATGCGATACCCTTTTGCCTAATTATTCACTCCTAATAATTATTTCAATGAAACATGTTGCTCTTTCCTTTTAGTTGCCAACTAAAGTTGGGTTGCCAACTTTTGAACCAGCCTCTGTGTCTATTACTTTAAAAGAGCTTTGATCTGCAGCAATTAGCAACGGAAAAATTTATCTTCATGCTGCAAAAAGCTTCACCTACTGATTTTAGCATACCAAATCTTTTGTACTGGAGCAGGCCAGGCTGCCCCCCCCCCCCAAACCAGTTGGCAATTCTAACATTTCGTGTAATGCAGTGTTTCTTAAACTGTGGGTCAGGACCCACTAGGTGGGTCGCGAGCCAATTTCAGGTGGGTCCCCATTCATTTCAATATTTTATTTTTAATAGATTAGACTTGATGGTCTGTGACTGCATTTGGGGAAATGTTACAGACCTGTACTTTTAACAAGCTACTATGTATATTCTTTTAACAATGACAGCAAATGGGACTTGCTCCTGGGTACATAGTACATACATAAGACCTTTATTGGCATAGATAAAGGAAATACACAATTGCTCCTGGGTAAGTGTGGGTAGGATTTAGCCTAGGATTGTTAAAAATTTTCCTGCTTGATGATGTCACTTCTGGTCATGACATCACTTCCGGTGGGTCCTGACAAGATTCTCATTCTAAAAAGTGAGTCCCGGTGCTAAATGTGTGAGAACCACTGGTGTAATGGTTGGCTTTGGGTGTTGGTTTGCATTAAAAAAACACAAACAGGTCACATAATATCCCTAATAGAACCAACATCTGCTTCCTGAATTATATTAAACTGAGTGTTCTGGTTGACAAAGAATGCTGGTAACTCAGCAATTTGCTGACTCCCATACAAACAGACGTGGTTCAATACCAGTTGCCACCTGCTTATTCTATCTCTCAGAATCTAGCATGCCAAATATCTAGGTCAAATTGTTGAACTAAAATTTTTTTACTACATGTCTATGAATCCTTCACACTGCTCTGTAGGGGACCAGGTCCATTGGTGGAAGGTGTGTGGAGCTGCTGTCTGTTTACCCAGGCAGCTCTGATGTGGTTGGCAGCAGCTCACCATTTGAAGTGTTGCTGCAGCCTTTATGAAGGCAGTCTGGGTCATAGGTGCCATAGAATTGGGCCATAAGACTCTGACTTGGAATTACCTGTTTTTCAGGTGTTTCCAATTTTTTTTTGGAAAGTAACTTGCTTCACTGTCAAGCCAGTCCAGCGTGAGTGGGGCAGAACTTACTTGTTTCTGTTTACCACTCAATTGTGTTCTAGGTCTAAGAGGACATTCATTTTTGTGTCTGAACTGAAGAATATTCTTCACTCTTATCCCTGGCATTCTCTCAAAATTATGTGTCACCTGACCTACTTTTCCCTCTTTCTGGCTACTTCATCAATTCTCCCACCTACAGCTTCCCCACCTGCTAGACATTTTTTAGATCAGAGGAGCTTCCTTGAATTATTTGCTAAATGTCAGGTAGACTGTGGAAAGGCCTGTGTCCATTTTTAAGTTGATGATTATTTTCACATTTTAAAGGAAGGACGTGATTGAGTAAGAGCTCTGTTCAACCTGTTCTTTGCACACAACTGTCAGGGTTATGAAAAGTTATGACAAATGAAATCCAGAATGGAAATTTGAATCATGCATGACTATGATTAGGCCATGGATTGTAGAATAATGTGGAGCCTGGCAACTTGTGTGAAGTCCCATGGGTGCTATCAAAAAACGTTAAGTTCATGCTGCCTTTTAGATTGGGCAGCTCATGTAGAGGGACAGCCAAGATGGTGCAGTGGTTGTGGTGTTGGACTTAGACCTGGAAGGTCCAGGTTTAAATCCTTACTCAGCCATAAAGCTTCCTGGGTAACCTTGGGCCAATCACTATCTCTCCCCTAACCTACCTCACAGGGCTGTGGTGGGGACAAAAGGAGAGAGAAGAAGGAACCAGGTACACCACCCTAAGCTCCTTGGTGGAAGGGTGTTATAAAAATATAAAAAAAGAGGAAAATTAATTAAATGTTGAGGGAGTCTGCCCTCAGGACATACTGACTGGGTGCATGGATTGGGTTTCAGCATGGTACCATAGTAGCCCATCATAATTGGGCATTTGTGAAGGTGCACTAAAAGTCAATGTCTATGGAGCTCATTGTGTGTTGAGCTTGTGTGATAACCATCTTCAGTGAGTCAGCATTAGAGCCTGATATAGCCTGATGCAGACATGATTGGTCCCAACCATGGTTGGCATTGGAGGTTGGCTGGGTCAGACTCGGGCCAAGGGCCAAGACCCATAAAGTGGTCCAAAAGGCCAGGCCAACTTCTGAACTATCAACACCAGCAGCCAATGTGCAGCTAGCAGCCAATGTGCAATGTGCTGTGGTAGCAGCCAATGTGCTATTAGGGGATAGAGGGGTGGTATGGAGGGCCAGGGCAGGACCTTGCCCCAGGGAAATGTGATTCCCATATTTCTTGCAATTGCAAAAATATTTCAGGTGGGGTTTCTAGTCAGGGGGCAGATTGTTTATCACATAACACAACACTCAGCCACTTTCTCTTGCTTGTAACCATTTTTTTTCTTTATCATCTTTAAACATATCAGGACTGAATACCGCCAGCTTTATCCTCTCCCAGGAAATATAGTAGAAAAGACTGTCTACTTTGAATGCTGGAGAGCAAAGATGATGCTCTTGGGAGACAAAGGACTCCAATGCCTTCAGCTACCTCTGGAACTGTCTGGTTTCCATGAAGATGGTTGCCAATGGCAAAAGGCACTAACCATTGGGTGGATGTGGCTAAAGCTTCATTTCTTTTTGGCTGTTAATGGGCAGGTTAGGAATGAATTTTTCAAGTGTATACTTACACAGAATATATCTGTGCCATGCACTGACATAGGTCTTGTGTCTGGCTAATCATCCTGGCTGAGGCATTGCTAGAGGGATGTGGGCCGCACTAGGTGACATGCACGGGGGGATGGTGACACCACTTCTGGCCAAAATTTATAAAATCTTGGTATTTTCAAATAATACCATCGTATTATATATTGTTCAATGCGTAATTTCATGCAGAATGCAATGAAACAAAGTGTGTTGAAATAACCTGATTCTATCAAACATTATAGCCAAAAACTCTGTGGGGGCAGGGTGATGGTGCACCACCATGCCCACTGCCTGGGACATTGCCCCACCCACTGCATGGGCAGAGGTCCATCATGGGGGTGATGCGCTGACCTTCTGCATCAGGTGATGTAAAAACCTAGTGACGTCACTGCATCCTGGCTTCCCTTAAAAAAAATCCTGGAATTGATGTGGGAAGCAGGAATTGAGTGCTAGAAATTTCCATAGTCACCCTCTGTACCATAAAACTACAGTTCCCATGGTTCCGTGCAGAGATGGCATGACTCTTAAACCACTTGAGATTTGCATTAATGTATGATAATAATTCTTGAATAATAGTGAATGTTTCCATACTTTTTTTTTCAACAGCAACAACAACAAAAAAGTTCACAAAGCGCTTCACATGACAAAAAAAATGAAAATGAAATGTAAGAAATGGTTCCTGAAGGTCTCAGGGTGCAATCCTATGCATATCTACTCAGCAGAAAGTCTCATTGTGTTCAGTGGGGCTTACTCCCAGGACAATGTGTATAGGACTTCAGTCTATACAAAAGAGCCTATGCAGCTCTTGAAACAAAACAAAACCAGACATAAGGGAGACATTGGGAGAGATGCTATGTTGGGATGAACAGGGACAATTGCTCATCTTCTGCTAAATATAAGGAAATTAACCATGTTATTTACCCAGTTAGCAAAGGTAACTAATATGCTGCTTGTGTGTATATCTGAATATGGAAGTTACAGACAGTATCAGAGACAGTGTTGTATTACTCCTTATGGCTCTTCTTCAATGCATGACTCCAGTATAGAGTAATCAGACTTTTCCTCTATGAAGTATCTGAGTCCAGTCTGATAAGAGCCTCTTTGTGCCACAGAAATATTATAACATCACACTTTTTGCGCTTGGATTTATTGAGTCTTTTGCAAAACCAGAGATGGCACACTTTGGTTGTGTTTCCCAGATTATCTGGGAAGACAGATAGCTACTATTGCCATTGATATGTGCCCGATGTGGTCCATGTTTGGCATGGACCAAAGTTATTTGGCAAGGTTAGTATGGAAATATTCTGGAGGCTGAAACAATATGCGAGTAGTATATGTGTAGAATATTAATACAGCAGCCACAATAGCCATGGTCCTCAAATTAGAGCAGAGATTGTCACACAGAGCTGTTTCAAGAATAGTGAGAAACTGCTAAGTGAGATGGTCATGTGCCAACCCTATTGGAGTGTTAAAGAAGAGGCTGTTAGGACCCAGGGGAGCCCAAGCTGCCTCTGGGGAGCTTAGTGGGAATTGGGGCTATGGCATCTAATGTAATCTAATCTGTCTGTCTCAGTTATCAATGTTGTTGTAATGGTATGGGGAGGGGGTCATGTCATTGTAACTTCTTGCCCTGCACCCTTATCCATTTTCTAAAACTAAGGGGTCAAAAATAAAAAAAACCTCAATATGCTGCCACCATCTCACTAGTCTGGACTTAAAATCCTCTTGTTGGAAGAACCTTATCTGGGTCTTGTACCTGTGCCACAGCAGTGAAGTGGAGTAGACAGTGACTGAAAAACCCCAAGGCACAGTATGCAATTATGAGTAAAACTGCATTTATTTTTAAGTAAATTGCACAATTTTTAAGCAAATTGGCACAGAGCAGTTAAATGTAAAAGGAAGACAACTCTTTCTGAGCTGGCAAAAGAAAACATGACAAACTTGGAAAAAACACAATATTCTGTAGACAAATGCTTTTGGAGACTGTCAGGCATAATGTTTTATACCAGCAGGCTTCCTATGTACTTCCAAGAGTCCTTTGTTAAAGGCCTTCTTTAGTTGGTTGAAGATCCACAGGGGAAATGGTGCGACTGAAATCCTGTTACCAGGAGCATGTGTCAAGTTCAGTGCTTGAACTGTGGCAGAAGGTAGGGGATACTGAATGAAATTTACAAGCCCATGACACGCCCATGACGCACCCAAATTTTAGTTAAATCATGCCTCTGTTGTTGACAACCCCAAAAAACCACAGGGCAGTTTGCTTAGAAAAGGAATAAGATGGTTCCCAAAGGGGCTCAAAAACATAAATTCAAGGGAGACACCAGGAGATAGCCATTGGAAGGATGGCTATTGGGAAGATGGCTGGGATGGGTTCTTTGAAAACAATCCACATAAGAATTACTACTCAAAAAAATGCCCTTATCCTAACCCATTGAATCCCTTAACCTTAACCCATGTGAGCAAAGTTTGTGTGGGTTTTTTTATGCACATTTTTTTTCTGGTTACTGTTTGGATGTACAGAGACAGTTGTGCTCCCCAATGGCAAATATAAGAAGGCTACCACATTCAAAGGTTCCTCTTGGCCCAAGTAGCAAAGATTTGCTTTATCTGAAGTTCTACTGCGGCAAACTGAGATACAAACGTAAAACAAGAAATAAACTCCAAACATCAAAACCGCTCATACTGCAAGTATTAATTACATCCTGATTCATAAGAAGAAAAATGTCATTACAAGATATCTAATTAGGAATCATTAAAAGAACAATTAAAGCTGTCAGAAAGGAAAAGCAGTAACACGTTTTCTTCCCTTGTGATGTAAATTATGGCAGGATTTACTGTTCATGTGTAGTCTTGTTTGGGAGACTTCCAATTCAATAAGTTTGTTCAAAGCTTCAGATGAGTATGTTGAAGTGGGGGGGGGGGGGAGGGAGGTCAAGGCCAGTGCATGGAATCCCACACCATATGTTCCAATCTCTGGACATGTCAGAAGAAGATAGTAAGAGAATCTTCCAGTTTTACCTTACATGTGTGCCTGATGTGCAGTAAAATTCTTGTTATCTCTTGGTGGGATGACAGGGAGTGAGATGATGCTTCACTTAATGATCACGTACATAAAATCACTTGGTGAACTGGTGAATTGGACAGGCACAGATGACACCAGTATCCATGATGCTGTCCATGACAAGGCAGCGGAGTGTGCCAGCAGGTTGAGAATCAGAGAGAGCCAAGAAAGATCTAGTGCAGTGTTTCTCAACATCTGTCTTCTGCTATCCCACTTCACATAGTCTACCTATTAAATGTACCACCAAAAGTAACTGGCAATGACATCATGGGTTGGGAGGCCAAAGGTGACATGACCAACACCAGTAAGAGGCTCAGGACAGGAGGGCTTTTTTGAGCATGGTAAAGCTTACTTTGGAGCCTCCTTACCTCTGTTTGTTGTATTGCATTCCTGGTCTCACTGCCAGGTAGCAAGGGCCCAGGAGTCCTGTAGGTACCACCAGACACCACCTGAAGTACCACTGGTGGTATCTATACCACTGGTTGAGGAACACTGTTCTAGTGGGTAGGCAGTCAGGCCATGGGCCAAGCACCATGCTCAAGAATAAGGCTGATCTGGCAGTTTCTATGGCCTTACCAGGTTGTGGGAAGTCAGTGCACTACCTGAATTAGTACAAAGCATCTTGGTGCAGGGGCAGCTTCTTACAGCTGAGCTTGTTTAGTCATGGGTATAGTCTGCCAAGGCATAAGGGGAAGTGTGCCACACATTGGCTTCAGATGGGCACCAAACAGTTTACCAAATGGTTGCATGCAAGGTCATTGCAGATCCTAGACACAACGCATGTTTTGCATACAGAAAGCCCCAGGTTCAATTGTGGGTATCTCCAGATAGGGCTCAGGAAAACCCTGTCTGGAACCCTGGAGAGCTTCTGCCCGCTGGTGCTGAAAATCCAGGGACCTAGTTGGACTCATGATCTGACCTGGTCTGGCAGTGTCCTATGTTCAAATTGTGGTCAGTTACCACTTCGTTGATGTTTGTCCACAGAGAAAGACTGGAAAAGAGCATTACTCACCTCACAGGCACATGTCTTCTCCAGGCAGCATGGCTTCATAGACATGATGTATTTTTTTTTTTAAACACACCAATTGGATAGCCCTTTGGATCTTGTTCATCTTATCTTTCTTTGGATTTTTTTTCCCCAGGTTCAAATTCAGCTCTGACATTTGCAGTTCAAGGATTGACTTTTGAGAAGTTCCACAGGTAATAAAGCAAAATTAGTTTACCTGCAAAAGAGATATTGTTGGCCCTAGAGGAATTGTATTAAAATGCAGCCTATTATCCATACAGTGCATCACATACACACAGAGTTGCCATGGAAACTACAGGAGCCTATAGGCAGCAACTTTTGTGGCCATCTGAGGTCAGGGTTTTCAACAAGACGTGTGAACTGGAGACTTCACCTACAGCACTATTGCAAATAGCCTTGAACTGTGAATGGCTGGACTGATGCTAACCTAGAAAGAAAAAAAGATTAACCCCAAAGAATAAATATCCTTGGCTGACATTTCCCGAGATACATACACACTTCATCTTTTCTGAGTGCACTGGTTTAGCAATGGAGCGCAATGGCCTTGCAGCAGCACACTCTAAATAAGTCATAGAGAGCTCTTCCTACGTGTCCATGAAAAATGCACCCTGTTTTCTGCTTGGCCTAAGGGGAGCTCTGCTATTACGAACCTTGAAAAACCCACATCTTGAAGACCTTGTTGTCAAACGAGCGCATAGCCTGGACAGAATGTACAGACACTCCAACGAAATTAAAAAAGCCGCATATCAGCAGCTGAACTGCTGCTTTACCAGGAACAGCTGAAAGCAATGCCTGATGTGAATTATGCACATTGAACACATTTAAGAAATTAAGGCCTGTTGGATTAGCTTGAAGGGACATCAAATCCAATCAGACATTCTGAGAAGCCCACAATTAGGTGACACGAAGGCTCTTCTTTCTGTTACTCCCCAACAGTTGGTATACTGCTCAGAACCTGGGCAGTTTCTTTATATCTAGCTAAGGACAATTAGTCCTAACCTCCATGAAACAGGTCTTATGTTGCACGATGACAAATTGTGTAGTTTTTCCTATTTTTGTATCATATAGTCTGCCTTTACTAGCAATGGAAAAGGGCATGGCATTATGATGAGCAATGAGCCCCATACTAAGGGTGCAGTCCTAACTTCGTGTTAGGCTGGCACAAGTCCCTTGCGCCAGTCTAGGAGGGTCGCAAATGTGCCATAAAGCATGTTTGCGCCTCCTCGGGAGCAAGCCACGCCAGCGCTTGGAGGTGCGCTGGATCTATGAGGCTGCATCCAGCCTCTGTAGTGGCTTGTGGAGCTAGCCTTGCATCGACCAAGCTCGGCCGACACAAAGCTCTGGGGCGGGCGGGGAGGAGGCAGGAGGGAGGCGTTCCAGGGTGGGGGGAGGGTGGGCAGAGGGCAGTCCGGGGGATGGGCAGAGAGCTGGAGGCAGAGCTGGGATCCGGATCCCAACCCCCGTTCCCAAGCAGCACGGAGCAGCTGCTCCTCAGGAGGTGGTGCAAGTCCGAGGAGACCCATAGGAGCTCCAGTGGCTTAACCAGGGTAAGGGGAAGAGTTTCTCCTTAACCTCTGGCTGAGCCACTTTGGCACCCTATCTTGTGTTGGACACAGCGCAAGCCTCCTGGCCTGCCTGTTCCAGCACAAGATAGGATTGTGCTGCTCCTATTTCAAATCCTATTTGAAATCTTTTTCAAACACCCCTACAGCTTGTTGAGATTTCAGCAGGCATTGCAATACTCACAAGCATTGAAGCATATCTTCATTGCCAAAAGGACTACGCAGCTATTTTCAACCATTTTCGTTTCACGGCACACTGACAAGGTGCTAACATTGTCAAGGCACACCACCAGTTTTTTGACTATTGACAAAGCACAACACACTGCTGGTGGGTGTTTCACATCCCCCCATGGCCCTACTAATAAATGACCCTCCCCCAAATTCCCATGGCACACCTGCATTCCATTCATGGCATACAGGTTGAAAATTGCTAGACTAGAGACATGGCTTTAAAAAAATTTTTTAATAGAAATATGACATTCTCAAGAAGCTTCACCCAACAAGCCATTCTGAACTTTTTTGGTGTCCCTATGGAATCCCAAAGCACACCCACACACAGCCCTGATTGTAGCCTTCTGCAGGAGGTATGGATTCTTGCAAGGGAGAGCTCTTCCTGCAGATTCTTTCTGGGCTTTTTCAACTTAGCGTTAGTTGCCATGATTGGGCCCAGCTAGTCTGCTGCTGTCACCCAACTGGTGCCACATAAATTACTCTGTGTTCTGTTATAAATGTGATTCTCTTGTCCTAACTTACTATGTTCTGGAAGTCAGTGCTGGGTTGGAGGAAAGGTTTCTGCTTCTTAAGATGTAGTGTGGGGCTAAGATGGTGGTCCTGTGGTACTAGGAATGGCTCAATGAATTTAGATGCAGTAAGGCAGGATCACCATGGAGATGCAAACCAATCTTAATAATCATAGTATCTGTATTGTACTTTTTGATGTTCAATCAACTTCATATGTACTATCATGCTGTAATCCTTCCAACCACCTTGTAATCCTTATCAGATCTGCAGATGCCAATCTGGGAGAAAGAGAAGTTTGACAATGGAACTCATTGCCAATTGAGTGGTGTGCAGCTGGGTGGCAGAACATGCCACTGTGCCAGTCAGATGGGAGGCAGCCAGGCTGGTAGGATAGCAGCTCACTGGCTGCTCACTGGCTGGCCAGGTGGTAGGATAGCAACTGGTGACATCACTGGTTGTTGTTCACTGCAGGCAGTAGGGCAGGTGAGCCATGATCAGCCCAGAGAAGTTGGAACTGGCCTTAGCCCTGTAAAGGAGTTTCCCAAAGTACTGATGGGGAGGGAGAGATCGGAGGCAAGGAAAGGCCGGAGATGGAGCCCAAGGAGAGGAAGGAGCCAAGATGGAAGAGAGCGATAGAGAGAAAAGAATGGTCAGGCAAAGGATAGGGGGACGAGGATCCCTTCTGGGCCCATGAAGAGGCAGGGAACCAAATTGCTTGGGGGAGGGATGCTGAACTAGGACTAGGGAATAATAACTGTCAGGGCTCCAGAAGAGTGGGAAGAAGAGAAAGGGATGGGAAGCCAGGGATATGGATGCAGCCTGACAATAGGTTGACAGTCAGGGCCCTGAGTCTGCCCAAGCCAAGCCCTAATAAGAAGCAGAGTCAAAACACTGGAGACCCAGAGCCGATCTCTTGAAAGTTTTCCGGGGAGCTGGTTGCTCAGCAGATGGATTGGGGTTTGAGGTAGCCCAGGAGAACCTATCCAGGGCTGTACTATAGTCATAGGGTCCCTGCTTAGAACATTGGACAAATGAGGCCAAGGTCCAGAATTGAAGAAGAGGATGAAGTCAACCCAGGAGGAGGGCCAATTCCTCCCTTTTCTGTTTCCTGTTGTGGGCATGATAAACGAACTGGAGCACACCATCCATGTTTGAACTGATATATCAGTAAGCTTCACAAGCCCCTGGGAGGAGGAGCTGGAGATGACAGTGTGCTAGACCATTCTACACTGATGGGCAATAAGTCTCCAGGGTTTCAGATGTGGATCTTTCCCAGTCCTACCTGAAGATGCCAGGGCTTGAATCAAGGACATTACAGCCCTTCTCTGTGGGGGAAGCAACCTTTGTACTGGTGCTTGTTGTTCATAATTACTCATTTCAATACTCCTCTTTGGATAGATAACATTTTATTTATTTCAGTAGGACACCATTATTTACAGATGACAAGTTAGTAAAACATATCACAGAACAATAAAATTTCACAGTTAATATTTATAGGTGCATAGTTCATGCTCAATTACTTTATATATATATATATGTATATATGTATAGAAATATATTAACAACTCTCACAATAAGTCATCCCTGAACAGAAAAGAATGACCATAGGAAACATTTAAAAAATTCTTGTATCGTAAACAATAGCAATTTACCAACAATCTATCAACAAGACATGTACAGCTTTAGAAATAAGGAGTAGACACTTAGGTGTGTGTGTGTTTTTAAAGATTCTTTTCAAACTTATTAGAAGTTGAAGCCACAATATCTGCACAACAACAATGGCTCTGACACCCAGATCTTTGTTTCCGAGGTGGGAAAATCACCGAAACGAAAACTGGAGGCAGTTACAGATACTCCAATCATTGCAAATGGAAGACTTCAAAAGACACTGTTAAAAACTATAAAAATAGTTTACGACTGGGCACATTGGAACTCAGCACTTGTACAGGACAGGATGTCTTTGTTAGCAGTAGCAGGAGACAGAAGAAAAGGGCTGGGACTTATGCCTCAGGTTCATAATCTTGGTACTCCTCCTGTTGGCAAAAGCAATTGTCAACACTGATACAAGAAGGAAAACAAAACTAAAGTCTATAATGAGACTTTGTTATATAGTAAGAAAATAAGAACATAAGAAGAGCCCTGCTGGATCAGGCTAAAGGCCATTCTAGTCCAGCTTCCTGTATCTTGCAGTAGCCCACCAAATACTTCAAGGAGCACAAAAGACAGCAAGACACAACCTGCATCTTTGTGTCCTCCCTTGCATCTGGTATTCCAAGGTAGTCTTCTTCTAAAGGCCGCCTTGGGTGCCCTTCAGGGAGAAAGGTGGATACAAATCAAATAAATAAATAAATAAATAAATAAATAAATAAATAAATAAAACCAGGCGCTTGAATATACCTATCATGACTTGTAACCCATGATGGACTTTTTCTCCAGAAATTTGTCCGGTCCCCTCTTAAAGGCAAGATGCCATCACCACTTCTTGTGGCAAGGAGTTCCACAGACTAATTACACGCTGGGTAAAGAAATATTTTCTTTTGTCTGTCCTAACTCTCCCAACACTCAACTTTAGTGGATGTCCCCTGGTTCTGGTGTTATGTGAGAGGGAAAAGAGCATCTCTCTATCCACTCTATACACCCCTGCATAATTTTCTATGTCTCTATCATGTCCCCCTTCAGGTGCCTCTTTTCTAGACTGAAAAGCCCCAAACGCTGTAGCCTTTCCTCATAAGGGAGGTGCCCCAGCCCAGTAATCCTTTTGGTTGCTCTTTTCTGTACTTTTCCCATTTCCACGATATCCTTTTGGAGATGTGGCGACCAGAACTGGTCACAATACTAATACAAGACTCCAGGTATGGTCTTATGAGTCACCAAGGTCTAGTTCTCACTGAGGTGGTAAAGCTGTGTCTGGGCTGTACCAATTCAGACTGTGGGGTGGTCATTCCACATCTGTCTTTCTGCCAAGTTGCTCAGGGTGGCATGCCTGGTTTCTTCCACATTTTTCCCTAGAACTCTGTGTTTTTGATGGAGGGATGGTGATTGGCCCAGGGTCACAGATGGAGTGACCCTGGGCTGAGCAGAGATTTTAACCCTTTCTCATCGTGACCTCCTTGTGATGCTTGGATCAGTGGCTTAAGAGAAATCGTTCGGTTGGAGAGACTCACTCCCCTGCTGCAAGTGGGTGAACTGCTTTCATGGCGTGTTCTTAGGCTTGCCTCTTGCGTGTAGCCCTGAGTTCAGGCTACAGCAAACCATTCCCCTCCGCAACCTTTTGCTGTCTGTAGCCTGCTCACTTTACTCCCTACTAATCTCTTCAACTTCCTCCCTTGCACCCCAAAATCTTCTACTCCTGGGTCTCTTTTGGAATCACAACTAATCTACCTACATCTTTTCTCCTCTCAAATTTTTCTCTTTGCTCTGCCCTTCTCCTTCTAAGGAGTTCCTCTTTTCTCCTTTATCCTCTTCCTTCTAGTTGTTCCTTAGGGCTTCATTGTGTACACTAATGGTAGGATACCCCCTATGTACTAATGAGCGTATTAGAATACTTAGTTGGCGCACCTGAACTTCTGGCTCAATCATCCTTTTGCTGCTGACTTACATAGACATGCCATTGGCTAATACACTGGTTCCTGCACACAATTGTTTCTTCCCCATGTGTGCATTTTACTTGTGTCTTAGAACTCACTGCTGGCATCAGTGACAAGTATTATCCATTTAAAAATGTATTGAAATACCTTTATAGTTTCTTGTTTCAAGAAAGGAGACTAGTAAAAAAGAGTGCAATTTGTATAAAGGAAAAAACCAAATTCTACAATTCTGAACAGCTTTTCAGAAATGGCCCAGCCAGAGAAGCAGAATGCACAAGTATTTTCACACAGCATAAGAATCAATTTGTGTCTTTTTCTGATACTTTCTCTTTGAGGACCTGAACAACATTAAAAGTCTTATATGGAATATTGTGGCATTAGACTATGATTTGAACTTTTCATATAACATTATTGGTTCCCCCCCCTTTAAATTAGGTTTGTTTTCAGAATCCTCCTCTACCAAATTTCTTTACAGATTCTGGTTTCCTTTATTACCAGGAACTGGAGAGGATCTCATAATCTGGGGATCCAGCATTCTTCTAGAATTGTTTTTCCAGAGTTTGTTCCATGATAGAGTCCACGATGACAGCCCAAACCTATCCACACTTTCCTGGGAGTAAGCCCCATTGACTGTAATGGGACTTACTTCTGAGTAGACATGCATAGGACTGGGCTCTAAGACACCACTGTGTGCTAAATGACAGCTGTTTTATGTGGGGGGTTCAATCACAAGAAATGGTTACCACAGGCACAAGCTTTGGGGTTACCACAAGCTTGGAGGTCTTCATAATCCTCCTGAGAAGTTTCATTCAAAACTTTTTTTGCTTACTTCACAGTTTCTCAGATGTTTCTCCTACACATTCATCTCAAAATTTCACATGGCATTATTAAATTTAGTGGCAACTTGAGTCCCCGCTCTTATCAGCTCTGCCCACTGTGTAGAGAGTTACTTCCATGGCTATAAGACAACCTAATTTCCAAATTTCCTAAAGCTTTGGAAACATAAGTGACCCACATGCCTCACTCATGTCACCAAGTTCTGTGAGAAACTGTCAACAGAAGATTTACCTCAGGAGGCATTTCGTAGGCTTCATTTTCAGGGTCTGCTGGCATGGCCGTATTATCCATCATTCCTTCCTGTGGGAGACCTTCTTCATTCTATGATTATAAACAAGGGAAAGAACAGCATGACACAAATTTCTTTGTTTAATTTGAAATACCCATCACTCCCCAACTCCAATAAAGCCCTTTGTGCCTCAGTGTGGTTAATGCAACATTAAACAGAAAATGCAATGCCCTCTCCTCAGCTTTTGGCCACAGAGAAATGATATTCCTATAGAATGGAGTAGAGACTGAAGAAGAGAGAATTCTTTTGTCTTTCTGCTTTAATTTTTTGGAATATGCTTCTGAAATATCCTTTGAACTTTTGAGGGCTAATGGTGAGGTGGTTTGAAGTGCTTGTATCTTGACAGCCTTGCAAGACAGCTTCTGTACCCTTATAATGCTTGTCAAGATAGATTTATGCCATTTAAATGGCACAGTGAGAGCCTATTCAATGCATGACTATGGATATAGGACATCAGAGATAGTGGAAGTGTTGGCACTTGCACTGTCCACAACGGTTCTTGATGTCCTGACCCTTTTCAAAGCAGACACTCAGGAGCTAACTACACATTCTGTGTGAATGTAACTACTCTTGTGGCTTTCTGTTTTCCTTAAATAAACCTGAGGGAGAGAAAAGGTCCTCACCCATTGGAACCCCATGGGGAACCATGTGGAAGTTATTTGGAGTAGGGCAATGGGGAATGAGTTAAAAGTCTTTTCCCTTCACTGCCACCTCTCCATTCTTCACCACTTCCTGAATCAGTCTCGCTTTTTGCAAACTAAGAAAAATCAAGATGTGCTAACAAGTTTCTGACTTTTAGGGTTACTAGAGGTAAACGAGAAGCGAGAAACTCATTTGAGACATGTACCAGTCCATCTCATTGGCCCCCAGGCTTTGTGTACACACACATCCCATAATTTCTTCCAGTTGCAAAATGAAAAAAAAAAAAACAACACACATTTTCTCCAGCTTAGCATTCTAAATGCCAGAGCTACATATGGATCTTGCATGGGAAAACAGGAGGTCAGAAGTGAGACCAAACCAGGAAGATCCATTCTGAAATGTTGTCGGTTCTTGAAAGAGAAAACCTCTATGATTGTAAAAATCCCCTCGAGGGATTTAGAAACGCCTGCCTATATAAACCGCCTTGAATAAAGTCAGAGGAGTAATCCGATGACCAGAAAGGCGGTATATAAATACCTAGTTGTTGTTGTTGTTGTTGTTGTTGTTGATAATAATAATAATAATAATAATAATAATAATAATAATAATAATAATAATAATAATAATAATAATAATAATAATATTCTTCTTCTTCTTCTTCTTCTTCACTGGGCATTTTGCTTGCACTTAGGATCTGACTGATACCCCTACTTGCATCTGGGAAATAATGTGTTCCCCCCTCCCCAGTACAGATTCAGTCATGAGACCCTGCTCAACACACAAATTTGTATATGCTTGTGCTTCGTAATGAGCATGTAGCAACATGTGCTGTGTAAGTACTTTTCATACTGCAAATGTACTCTGTTGATAGCAAATTGCTTCATGTCATGGTACAGACTAGTCTATGTTGAGGAAGGCAGTCTTGTCTCTGGAGTAGATGACCTTTTTTACACCTTCCAATTCCATGATTCTTGGATTAACAGTTTTAGCAAGCTCCCGGCTTGCAAGATACAACAAGCCATAGATCATTCACACAAAGCAATTACTGGTAAGCTAAGACACGTTTGACAGGCATGATAGAGTAAATAGAACTGGTAGGCAAAACAAAGGAAAATAAACTTGTGGAAGCAGGTTCACAAACTAAAGACTAATAGGTCACTAAATGCGATATCAGTAACTGACATATAAAATAAGTTGTGGACAAGTTCTCAATCATATTAAGCTGATTAACCTGTCTCATACTATCTTCTGATGGCGATCTTAATTCTAATTTAGATGAAGCGTGCATTCAGAACCAACTTCTGTTTCCATTCTGACACCTGTCTGGCTAGATCTCGCCTTCCAGTATTTGCCGGAACTGTTTGGTACCATGGCCTAAAGGGGACTAACCTGAGAAATAGCACTTCAAATGCAATTGTCACCAGGGATGGCCCTAAGTGGGGCATTGATTCAACCCACATTTTTGCGAGGGGCCTAGAGGTGGGCAGAGGAAAGAGAAGTGCAACCCCTCTGAGGATCTTTTAAAAGCAGGACATCAAAAATTCAACAGCCTGATGTGCACTTAGGCGTACAAAACGATGTTTGCAAGGAAAGGGACACCATTTGTAATTCACTTTCTTCTTATATAATTAAGGATGTGGACCAAAGGGAGTCAGGCTACATCATTAAAATGCAGCATGGGGCTTCGCCCACAGAGCATTCATTCACACAACCAAACGAGAGTATTTCAGAATTTTACACATATAGTGAGTGAGTGAGTGAGTGAGTGAGTGAGAGAGAGAGAGACTTGGTCCCTATGGTATGCATACCCTTTTCTTTAGGCAAACTGTTGTCTCTGCTTTGATAAATTTTGTAAGCTTTTGAAGTAAACCTTTCTAAACCTGTTTACCATAGGTAGAAGTGGGATAACCATATGTACCACAAATAATTATCACTCTTTCAAACTGATATTACGTATTTTTGACCAAATGCTATCCCCCACCAGTCTACAAGATCCAGTAGAGCCAACAGAGCAGGCTCTGTATCCTATGGTGGGGGCAGGGCAACCAGACACACCGAGGGAGGGAGGTAATTTATTTAAAATATTTATACTCTTACTCCTACTCTTCTCTCTTGCAAAAGAGTCCCAAGGCTACATCAGCAACCAAAGAAAGGATGCTTTTTTCATCAAAACTATCATTTCAGTCACATCTAAGTTGATTGGTTGATTTAGGATTCTTTAAGCAGGAGACAACCCTAATGGTGAATTATGGGCAGGAGATGTAGTCTGGAGATTGAGCTGTTGCCTTGCCTGGAAAAGCTAAGCAGGATCAGCTGCATGGAAGGTTGACAGTGAGACACTGTGAGAGAGACTGTGTGAGGCCACTGGCATATCTCAGCAGAGGAGCGTGCAGAAGTGCGGAGGAGTCAGCCGGCAAAACAATTGATAACATCTTGAGAATCAGTCTCAAGCTTGGCCTGTGACATCTTGGTGGATGCAAGAGTCGGTAGCCAGGATGATGACTGCATTACGAAGGGAAACATCTGGAGAAATGGAGGGTTCTATGAGATTTTCTCATAGAATAACAGTTGGCATCCTTCAGTCTTGGAAGACTATGGTATCGTGCTCTGAATAGTGGTTCCGGAACAGTGTCCTCTCCAGTGCGCGAAGCCTGGGTAAAGTAGGTGTGGAGGATAGGCTGTTACCCATGCAGCAAATCCCCCCTCTCCACGTCGCTGAAATGGTCCAATGGAAAGGCAGAGGCCAATACGGTTGTTTCCAGCGGCGTCGCAGGAGTTGCCAGAATGTGACTGTGTTCAGCCATGAACTGCCTCAGGGACTCCGGCTCCGGGTTTTGCCTCGAGGTTGACTCCTGAAGCCTTTTCCATAACTGGATGTAGCCACAAGGCAGTGTAAATTTGGGATCAGAGTTTTCCTTCTCTCAGATGAGCTGCCTTCCCAGGCTAACGAGTCCCATCTACCCAGTGGAATAATTATCATAGAATCATAGTTATCATAGAATCTATGATTATCATAGAATAATACTTGCAAAAACCTCATTGACAAACGGAGTTCAGCCTGCCTACATAAACTGCCTTGAGTCTATGAGAAAGGCGGCACCAGTGTGCCATGGCACAGTGGTTGGAAATGGCTGCATCAGAGTGATTGTTGACTTTGCAACTGGAAGAGAAGGATCTGCGTTGACCATGAGCTAAGTACGTATTTCATGTCCACATTCCTCCTATCATTAAAGAGCAGACTTTCCTCTTGGCTTGCTAGTAATGAAATGTGTCAAGCCAAACCTGCTTACAAAATTGCTTTTGAGGTCTCCACAGTGAGAAAGCGTGAAGTCTAGTGCAATCAGTTGCGGGAGAGCAGAAGGCACTAGAGTTTGCCAGCACAATTAATAAAGATAAAAAGGAATTTAGTAGTTGAGTTATATATCATGACCTGACGTCTCTTATGATTAAACTACTCGATATGTGACTTTGGAAACTGTCTTGCACTGAGTCAAAGTGTTAGTTTATCTAGCTGCCTCTCACCTTTGGTGACCGGCAGTGTCTTTTAAGGGTTTTTTAAACAGGTGTCTTTCCCAGTTCTACCTGAAGATGCCAGGGACTGCGATTCGGAGCTCCTGCATGGCAAATACATGCCCTAGTATTGAACTGTAGCTCCCTTGGTCCATACAAGCTAGGAGAGTGAGAAGTAAGATTCTAAGGTGGTAGAATGGACTGTACCAATTCAGATTGTAGGGAGGGACTCATTTGTGAATGAACTTCCTGTGAGTATCAGACTTCTACAAGCAGGGAGCAGGAGGAGCGACAACCTTTCTACCTGATTCGCTCAGGGGTGTTAAGGGAAGTTTTCAAAAATAGTATTGCTACCTGTTACCTGAAGTGATTCAAGCTGCAATCCTATCCACACTTACCTGGGAGTCAGCTCCATTGACTATAGTGGAACTTACTTCTGAGTAGACATGCATTGGATTTGGCTGTCAATCCACTCTACCATCTCTGAATTGTACCACTTCGTTTTGCTGTACATAGGCTTGGTTAGCCCCTGTGGCAGAGTGAAGTAGTACAAGGATGAAGAGGTAAAATAGAGTGCACATACAAGAGACCACTTTTGAATGCATGAACACTTCCTGCAAGTAGAAAGCAGAGCACCAAGAATCATCCTGCTGTCCTAGATTTCTGCTTACAGGAAGTCACAATTCCCTTATCTACACATGGGTTTGTGCATATTAGTTGGCAACCTTCAGTCTCAAAAGACTATGGTATCGCGCTCTGAAAGGTGGTTCTGGAACAGCGTCTAGTGTGGCTGAAAAGGCCGATTCGGGAGTGACAATCCCTTCCACATTGGGAGCAAGTGCAGTCTGTCCCTGGCCTGTCTCCCTGGCTATGGGCCTTCCTTCTTTGCCTCTTAGCCTCAGACTGTTGGCCAAGTGTCTCTTCAAACTGGGAAAGGAAATGTTGCACAGCCTGCCTCCAAGCAGGCCGCTCAGAGGCCAGGGTTTCCCACTTGTTGAGGTCCACTCCTAAGGCCTTCAGATCCCTCTTGCAGATGTCCTTGTATCGCAGCTGTGGTCTACCTGTAGGGCGCTTTCCTTGCACGAGTTCTCCATAGAGGAGATCCTTTGGGATTCGGCCATCATCCATTCTCACGACATGACCGAGCCAACGCAGGCGTCTCTGTTTCAGTAGTGCATACATGCTAGGGATTCCAGCACGTTCCAGGACTGTGTTGTTTGAAACTTTGTCCTGCCAGGTGATGCCGAGAATACGTCGGAGGCAGCGCATGTGGAAAGCATTCAGTTTCCTCTCCTGTTGTGAGTGAAGAGTCCATGACTCGCTGCAGTACAGAAGTGTACTCAGGACGCAAGCTCTGTAGACCTGGATCTTGGTATGTTCCGTCAGCTTCTTGTTGGACCAGACTCTCTTTGTGAGTCTGGAAAACGTGGTAGCTGCTTTACCGATGCGTTTGTTCAGCTCGGTATCGAGAGAAAGAGTGTCGGAGATCGTTGAGCCAAGGTACACAAAGTCATGGACAACCTCCAGTTCATGTGCAGAGATTGCAATGCAGGGAGGTAAGTCCACATCCTGAACCATGACCTGTTTGTGCATGTGTCACCACATACAGAGAATCCTGGGACAGGTAAGTGCATGTTTTCCTGAGCTTCACTTCCGATTTACCATTTACCTTATTTCTCCATTGCTTAATCTCTTGTGCTCCTGACTGCCAACCCTGACCACAATAATTGTTTGCTCCTTAAACTGACAATTACAGAATTAACCAGGTTCTTGGCTATTTGGATGCATGCCTAGGCATACTCTCCCACCTGTCATCAGGGCTCCTGATATCCTAGCTGAAGAATGAAATTGAATAGCTGCCTCTCATCATTTATTTGTGTGCAATTATTACCCTATGCTTAGGGGGAAATGGATCTACCCTTTTCAAGAAGTTTCCCCATTGCCAATGCTAATCAAGCTAGCAAGAGAAGCCGAGTCTTTTGCTGGTAAGCAAGACAAGCAAATCTATTACCTGTTGTTGAACATGTTCATCAGCTAATGATATCTTTCAGAAACGGTGGCCTATGATATTTTAGATTATAGTTTTATATTGTAGCATTTAGGCAGTGTTGTGTTTCTTGAAGTATCTATGACAGTAAAAACTAATACTGAATTGGGATTATTGTTTAAATAGGAAGCCTATTCAGGCTGATAAAGTGTTCTCAGTTTAATTAAGATACCTAGAGAATTAGCATAATTATTCCTGATAGCATTTCATAAATCTACTACTTTTAATCAGCAGAGTTTATAACGATTCCCTGTCTTTGATCATTTCATTTTGAAATGCAATGAAATGCTTAACACCTTTATTCAGTTACCAGATCAGCTTTTTCTTATTGAGACCTTTTCTTTGAACAAAAGCCATTCCATTTTTAAAATTCAAATATGGGCAAATTAGACTTGAAACTTGTGCATCAGAGTTCTGATGCCTCCATGAAGCTGGGTCAGCAAGACTCTGCTCAGGGGAGATTTCTGGAAGCCACCCAAACATATGAACACAGAGGCTGTCAGGTAGATCACAGACTCCATTGACTGGCAGGCAGTTCTCCAGGGTTTAAGACAGGTGTCTTTCCAAGCCTATCTAAAAATACTGAAGCATCCATCTTGGACGTTAAGTAAAGCATGTGCATGGGCTTTGGCCCTCACTTCAGAAAGAGAGGATCACTCAACTCTTCAAATGTGGAACCAGCTCCATCATGCCTCTTCAAGTTCCTCACTCTCCTAGGAGTCAGAGGGTACAACCCAGTGTTGCCAGAATGATAGGCACCAAGGCAAGAGGTTTACATCTTTCTAAACTTACAGCTGAAGGCAGGACTTCAGCACTCAGTAGCCTACTTCACCTTTTAGCTTTTGATCTTTACTGAAGCCATTCCATTGAGCATTTGCATGAAGAGCTTCTCTAGTCGTGCCTTGCCTAAACCTGCCACCTGCTGTCTACTACTGGAGTCACCCCCCCCCCCCACACACACACCCTGAGATCCAGGATGGTGTAGTGGTTCTGGTATTGGACTTAGACCTGTCAGATCCAGGTTCAACTCCCCACTTAGCCACAAAGCTTCCTGGGTGATCTTGGGTCAATTACTATATCTCAGCCTAACCAACCTCACAGGGTTGTTGTGAGGATAAAAAAGGGGGGAAGGAGAAGTTGCACCAGCTACTTCAAGTGGCAGATGGGTGCAGGCATCCTCTTTGCCTTTCCTTCATTTGTCTCCTGAGCTCCTTACCTTAATGATTGACTTGAGTTCCCATCCCTGGGAAGGGGTAGCTAACCTGGTCAGGAATGCCAGCAGCGGATAGCCTCAGAATGGCTGCAAATGTTTAAAAATGACAACCAATGCTTCAAAATGGCTGCAGGTGCTTCAAAATGGCTGGGGATAGCTTCAGAATGGCTGCGGATATTTAAAAATGGTCATGGATAGCTTCAGCTATGGACACAGAGGATACAGGTAATAGCTCTAAAATGGCCTCAGATGGCTTCAGAATGGCTGTGGATGAATGAGAATAGCTGCAGATAGCCTAAAACAGGCAGCAGATGGCATGAGGACAGTTTCAGTTTTATTCCTGCAGATAAATGAATCTGTGGGGGCAGAGTGCGCAGATAATGATAAAGTACTAATTGCATCTTTTCCACATGTAATGTTTACTCATATATGCAGATACAAAAATGACACCTGCATTTGTGAAACTCTCATGTATAAATGAGTGATATCACCTGCTTACCTTCTGCTGCAGAACTACACTATCTATAATCTCAGACAAATGCCATTGGAAAAAGGAATTTCTAGACAAAATATTAATAAATGAATACTATGGGGTGGCTAGGATTGATTGATGCTCGGGCTCTCCCTGCGTATTTTCCTCTTACAATAAGGCAAGAAAACTATAATTGTGCTTAGCTATGATTAATGGAGAGTGTACAAGAAAATGCTGTAACTGGAACTAAATTGGACCACGACACTCAGGGTTGTTTTCTTGATTATATGCTTATTAATGTTCAACCAGAAACACACCCTCACTTTATGCTGACTGGCATAATGAATAACTCAGAACAGTGTTTATTGCACAGAAGTAAATTTGAGGATTTAAAAAAATGCAATAGTATTTTAATATCTGCATTTTGGCAGAGGGGCTAGATTAAGTTAAATTCTTTATCCCAAAAAGGTGAGCATCTGATGCTAGCAATAATGGGGGAAGTACAAAGCAATAGTAAATATGATATTACCATATTACCAGTATAATAATGAAAAGACATTAGCTAACAGCCCAATCCTATCCCCGCTGGTCTAGAGCATGCAGTGTCATGCTCTAGACCAGGGGTGCCCAAACCCCGGCCCTGGGGCCACATGCGGCCCTCGAGGACTCTCAATGCGGCCCTCAGGGAGCCCCCAGTCTTCAATGAGCCTCTGGCCCTCCGGAGATTTGTTGGAGCCCGCACTGGCCTGACGCAACTGCTCTCAGCGTAAGGGCGACTGTTTGACCTCTCGCGTGAGCTGTGGGATGAGGGCTCCCTCCACTGCTTGCTGTTTCACTCTGTGATGCAGTAGCGGCAGCAAAGAAAAGGCCAGTCTTGCTTTGTGCAAGGCCTTTTACAGGCCTTGAGCTATTTCAAGACCTTCATTCATTCATATAAGTTCATCTTTAATATAGTCATTTATGTAAACTTATGTAAATTTATTCAAATTTTAAATGAAGATTAATTCTTTTTCCCCCCGGCCCCCGACACAGTGTCAGAGAGATGATGTGGCCCTCCTGCCAATCCACTTTGGATACCCCTGATATAGACAAAATATTAATAAATGAATACTATGGGGTGGCTAGGATTGATTGAACTGCGCTGCTTTCTGTGGGTTGGCCGGAGACCAGACAACTCAGGAGAGGTAAGTAAAAACATGTTTTACTAACCCCCCTCTATGCCAGCTCTCGGGAGTGGGTCGAAGTTGGGAAGGGGGCATAGATTCTGGCGTGTGTGGCTGCTACTTGTCTCCTGTCCCCAACCTGCTTGGCTTGACCTGCTTCCCATTCCAATCCCATCACCAACTTCCCAGTTGAGTGAGACAACAGAGGCTCTGCAGGAGCTGTCACTCAATTGCTGCCTCTGGGGCTTTGTGCTGGCCACAGCCCACAGAACGGCAGACCGGTTGCCACGCTGCAGCCCAGGCCTTAAGCTGTGGGATTGCGAGATCTGACACTGTAAGACTCAGAGAGGAATGGGCTGTAACTACTGCAAAGAGAATTCTCAGGTGCTAAGTACTCTGTAGCAGAAGGTGTCAAACTTCCTAAACCTGAGGAACACTTTTGATAGTCCTGCGGCCGACGTTCAAAAGATGTACTGCTTTGCTTGGTCTGAACCAACCAATGTTTCTCTGATATGAACCAGCTTAGCAACAAACTGGAGCCCTGAACTGATGCGGCATGGAATACACACAACATCATGAGACCTGCCACAGCATCTCTTCCTTGCCTAGGGTTTATATTCCTCACACCATGAATTAACAGCCCTGACACTCGAAGAACATCATTGGGTGGAAAGAGCATCTAGTTCTAGTTCAGAGAGTGGGAGTACCTGTCCTTGAAACCCAAAGACCTGTAGTTTGAGAAATGGAGAGATATTTGCTTTTCCATGGCCTCTCAAGAGCTAAAAGCCCTAGGGTTCCTCAGTCACTGCTGGTACTTCCTATACAATGGTGCAGGGCAGGGGTACTCAATAGGTGGATCGCGATCTACCGGTAGATCACAAAGCAAAATGAGTAGATCGCGGAGTGCCGACCCCCCCCCCTTCAGGTGCCTCTGGGAGGAAACGCCGGGGGTAAGGCCCATTGTACTCAATGGGCCTTACTCCCAGGTAAGTGTGGCTAGGATTGCAGCCTCACAGCCTAATCCTAGGCATGTCTACTCAGGAGTAAGTCCGGTTATACTCATTGGGGCTCAAGGTACATCAACATACATTGTACACATAAATGTTATATGTTATGATGGCGCAAACATTGTAAAAAAAACTTTGGTAGATCTCCGGGCCTTGCTGGGTTTCAAAGTAGCTCTTGAGCCAAAAAAGTGTGAGCACCCCTGGTGTAGGGGCTTTCAGGGCATGCTTTGCTTGCAGAAGGTCCTAGGTTCAATCCCTAGCATCCTGCCTAAAAGCCTGGAATGCTATTGCCCATCAAACAGTGCTCTGAGTTAGGTGGACCAAGGTCTGATTCAGTATAAGGCAGGTTCATACAAGTATGTTTGGGCTTTGTGCATTCTAGTGAACACAGGAAGCTCCCTTCTACTATCTGATAATTTGTTGATTGATCTTATATTGTCTGCTTAAACTGGCAGAGGTCTTTTCTATCATGTGCTACCCAACCCTTTCAGGCTGAATCAAACCTTGGACCGTTTGTGCACAAAGCATTTACTGTACCATTAAGCTCTGCCCCCTCCCCAGCATTGCCACCCATATTTAGCCTAAAATTACACAGCTAACATTTTCTCCTCCTCTCAAACTGTTTTGCCAAAAGAAACCACAAACTCTAGAAAGGCTTGAAGATCTGCAATAAACCCAAGTGCTGTCCCTGAAGTGGTTGCTCTCCATGTATTGATGTTGTGAGTTTCTCCCTCAAGTGCTTTACCCTTCATTGTCCAAAATGATGCTTAAGACTCCTGCAAGTTGGAAGGAAGGGCATCGCTCATTTGGAGAAAGCACCTGCAGCGATTAGAACAAGAAAGCTCCCCGAATTCTCTGCAGCAGCAGTAAGCTACTTAGGTAAAGAGCAAACATTCAAGGAGGCGAGGCTAACAACCATTTCATTTATTTGTTTATCTTCTGGAAGCAGGAAAATCATTATTATTGGCTTTGAGGGTGCAGGTTATACCTGGCACTTAAGGATACTCATGTTTGGTCTTGCCAATTATTTTGTTCCAGCTGCACTGTGCTTTATTACACTACTTCAGAAAATTGTTGCAAAATTGCTCCCTTCCTCTCTTTGGCAGCTCAGACATCTGTATGAAACACCTGTACAGAGCATCCCAGGTTCAACTGGAGAAGGCTTCAAAAACCTCAGATGAGAGGAAAGAAGGGTCTGTGTTATTCTGTGTTATAAGTGGGTTTCTCCTTCCTGCTCTTTACAGGTTGGAAAAATATTAAGAAGCAGCTTCCTCACCCAGTCAGTGCCTGTCTTGATCCCATTTGCCAGCCAACACTTGGTTCCCCAATATCTCTGTGCTGTTCTTAATTGGAATTTTCCCCTGATCCTGCTCTCTTCCCATATCAAATTGAAGCATCCTATAGAAAGACTTATAGCCCAATCCTATCCACACTTTTCTGGGAGTAAGCCCCATTGACTCTAATGGGACTTACTTCTGAGTAGACATGCATAGGATTGGGCTGCCAATAAGATGAAAACAGGTCCAGGAGCTGCACTTTGCCCATGGTCAGAATTTCCCTTTAGGCACCTAGGGATATGTAATAGCCATCAAATACACTGTGTTACTAGTAGGGTAGCAGGAAGGTGGATACCTGGGGCCAGGTGATGTGTTGATGTCCCCTGCATCATGGCGTCACCCCCACACTTCCTCATTCACACCTCCTCTGCACAAGCATACCCCTGGCCCCAGGAACGGTTCTGTTTGGAACCATATGGGGACAAGAGGAGGTAGAAGGGTCAATTTTGTGGTGTTCGCCATGCAACTATGGCGAGTGCTGTAACCACTCCAGTGGAGATGGCAGAAAACTACCACTCTGCCAAGGGGGGGGGGCGGATCCGCCACTTAGCTATATCACTGGTGCATGATCTCGTCTGATCTCAGAAGCTAAGCAGCGTCAGGCCTGGTTAGTACTTGGATGGGAGACCGCCTGGGAATACCGGGTGCTGTAGGCTTATACCATAGTCTTTCGAGACTGAAGGTTGCCAACCTCGTGCATGACAATTCTTTTTAGCACTGCATTTTCTTTCTTAATTGCCAAAGATGTTTACCCTAAGAAGAACGTAATTCTTAGTATGGTTTTGTGATATTTCAAAGCCAACAAGATCAAAGTTGTCCCTACAGATTTGGCGAAAATCACTATTCGGGGACATGTTACATCAGAGTGCTAATATATGATCTGACTCAATCACATTGAATACCTGCAGGAATGAAATGGAGAACCAGATGTTCTTCTGCAGCATGAAAAATGATGATTAGCATCCCCAGGTGTGCTGATTGCTTTCAGCTTTTATGAGATAGATAGTGGTGCCTGCACTGCTGGGGGAGAGTAGCCCACTTTCCTTCAGTTTCATAATATGATCTTCTGTTGAGATTAGCTGCAGCCCCTTTCCTGAAAGTGGATGGACATTACAAAGCCTGCCACAACATTTGGGCTACTAAGCGTGCAATCCTATCCAACTTTCCAGCCCTGATGTTGCTGTATCAGTGGGGCATGCATTGCAAAGGATCTCCTCTATGGAGAACTCGTGCAAGGAAAGCGCCCTACAGGTAGACCACAGCTGCGATACAAGGACATCTGCAAGAGGGATCTGAAGGCCTTAGGAGTGGACCTCAACAGGTGGGAAACCCTGGCCTCTGAGCGGCCCGCTTGGAGGCAGGCTGTGCAGCATGGCCTTTCCCAGTTTGAAGAGACACTTGGCCAACAGTCTGAGGCTAAGAGGCAAAGAAGGAAGGCGCATAGCCAGGGAGACAGGCCAGGGACAGACTGCACTTGCTCCCAGTGTGGAAGGGATTGTCACTCCCAAATCGGCCTTTTCAGCCACACTAGACGCTGTTCCAGAACCACCTTTCAGAGCGCGATACCATAGTCTTTCAAGACTGAAGGTTGCCAACAAGGGGCATGCATTGCATCCTGCAGTGGAGGGACAATTATGGAGGCCGACTCAAGGTAAGGGAACGTTTGTTTGTTCCCTTACCTTGAGGCTGAACTGCGTCTGCATTTGCGCTGGGAAGTTGGATAGGATTGGGCCCTTAGATTGGCCCCTAAGCTTGATAGCCTGGTTGAAAGCAGCCTTGGGTCCCTTCAGGGAGAAAGGTGGGATATAAATAAAGTAAATAAATTATATCTAAGCAGCTTGAGGAACTTAAAAATTATAGTGTGAGTAGAACCTATGTAATTGGTCACAGAAGACCCAAGATTATAGATCATTGGACTGATGGGGGGGGAGCAATTCACTGGGGCGTTTGTCTAAGCAAGTTGTAATGATAAAATGCGTGATTTCCTGGCAGAAAACTTCAGTGTAGGAATTAATTGGGCATTTGACTAATGTCTGCTTTTTTCCCAAGTGACCAAACAAAATCCTCCAGCAACCAGGAAGAACAGATTTAGCATTATAAAGGTTTGTATTATAAATGAATTCCCAACAATCATTTTTAAAAGAGATACAGTCCGTAGCAGTAAGGCAGGGGTACTTCTCTGGTTCATTTCATTGTATAATCTGAATAAAGGTTCCATCAACAGAGATTATAATACTTGATTGAAAAGAAAATGGAAAGTCAGGCTACACAGTTCACATGCACAGAAGGAGCAACTTCAAGATAATCATCACAGCAATCTCTCCCACAAATAACATTTACAGTTGAGCTAATGAATTCTGACAAGCTGTCTTGAATTATGTAGCAACACCAGCATTTGAGAGCTCAATGGTGCTGTTGCAGGACTCAAATTGTGTGCGTTCTTTCACAGATATTCAAACCCAGAATAGAATTCAAGCATGGTGGATAGGTTTACACACACTTGTAGTTACAAAGCAGTACCGGTGCTTGGAACTACATGCAAAATCAGGCTTGATTCTGCTCTTACTGTTCTAAATAATAATTAAAACTTACATTATAGTTTCCAATTGGTTCAACACTAAATTTAAAGGTGCAAAGCTCATGGCGATGCCCTGAACAATTATCTAGGGCCCTGCACCCTCCTTTCTGCATGAACAGTAGAAGTCATACACAGAGCACTGTCATATCTTATGTGAGAAAGCTGGTGGAGAACAATGATTGACAATGCAGTCCAGGGCCTGGGGGGGGGTAAAGGGGGTAATTTGTACCCAGGCCCAGGGTCAGAAAGGGGCCCAGGAGTCAAAGGAGGGGGCCCAGAAATTTCCTGGGATCTTCCATTTTCCAATCTCACCCAGACTCACTGTCCACGTGGGATGGTGGGGGCATTGCCATGGGCATATTGTGGCGACTACTGCCACAAGCCAAACACACCAGGCCCAGGAATGCATACATTCCTTGACAGTGTCTCATCTGGGAGGAAACTGACCTGCCACAGTAGCTTTTTGACTTGTGATCCGCTTACCATGATGGAGTGTAGAGGAGCTCAGGGACCCAGCTGTGGGGCTATAGCTTCTGCAGAAGTTAATTTTGGTGCACACAGGACACTTTCATTCTTAGTGTGAACCTAAATACAATGATGCGAATTTTCTGCAATGGCTTTTCTATATTTCAAAGATTTCAGAAAGACTTGGGAAGTTGCTTGGTTTTCCTTAATACTTTGTTTAAATGCCAATGCTGCATGGTTGGGTAGACCTGGGCTCCACATTAAGACGCCTGGTACACGGGACTCCAAAGATTATTCTGGCTGTCAGCACCCTCCCCCTGCCTTATTTTGGACCCCGTTCTATCTGCCCCTATTGCCCCCCGCTCCCTTGGGGAAGGGGCCCAAAAGAAACTTTGTACCCACTGATAAAATTCCTCTCAGAGCCCCTGATGCAGTCCTACACACATTCTACGAGTGGGTCCCTGGTATCCCCAGCATTTGTGGGTACCAGAACTGCTGATACCAGGGTCTGCCTGTATTACCCTTGTTCGTGGCTCTTCTTCTGCTTACAGTGTACTTTCCCACTTTTCCTTCCAGTTAATTCTGAGCATAAACCCAGAAGGAGAGTCAGAGCAATTTGCCCTGCTGGGTTTCAACCAGCTAGCTTAAGCACCTCACAGGTACCTAAAAGACATCCAACAGAGGACTCAAAGGTCAGGAGCAGCCACATGGCTTCCACATGCTGTTAACAGTTCTGCTTCATGTGTATATGCATTTTTCCCCCCCAAATAATTTGAGTCAGACTTTTCCAAAGATGTCTATTCCTAGTAAGTGATAAAATAAGCAATTTATGAAGCAGGTCAACTGGGCAACTTTACTGTATGACGAGAGAATAAAAGAAGCAGTAGCGTAGCTATGGGGGGCAGCATGGTATGTGTCGCAGGTGCTAAAATGCACCCTGTAAGCAGCCCCTCCCATTTGCCATTGGAGCCTTGAATGCACAGCACAATTGTGGTGGCCCCCGTAGCTTAACACAGTCTCTTCCCCATGGCTACGCTACTGGACAGGAATAAAATCTGGAGTTAAACTGCCTGACTTCTTGCTGTTTCATGATCATCTTCCCATGTGAGAAACAGCCTTTACAGGAACACAGCATTTTTGTTTAATGGTTGATTTTTTAAATCTTCATTCTGGTATGAAATGGTCTAAGATGGCCTAACACTGAAGTTCTTTCTTTGCCACTGTCATAAAATGATGGAACTTTAAGGGATGCCAAGACTCTTATGACACAGTAGTTCTCTCTGGACATTATAACAAGTGCACACCATCATTATAAAGCATAGAGAAGTACTGCCCCCATGCAGTACTCCTGAAGCCCCACCCCCAATTCCTGGAGGACTTCTGAGGTCCTCAAGTCCATGGACATTCAAATCTGCAGATGCTGAGCCAATACTGTCTTAGATGGACCAACAGCCTCACTGTTCCATGTTCCATCAGGCAACATTCCATGTTCCATTATGTATAGATGTAGATACTGCTGTTAGACAGGACCATGTGACTAGATGTACGTGATCATACTATGGTTGCAATAAGCCATTTGATGGCCTAGTTATGCTACAGTAATCTGCCTGGTTAACAAATAGCACCTCCCTGCAAATAATGAAGCATAAAATATTTATAGCTTTGAAAGCATGTATCTGCACAGCGGTTGCATTTATGGAGGCAAGAGAGTAGCCTTTTGACATGGGCAGATGTTGTCAAAACACATGCAGATAAAGAGAATTGCAAGGATCGATTATGAGAGAAACTTGCTGTTCTAATAGAGCCTGAACCACTCCTGTGTTTATTGAAAGCATCACGCGCGCGGGGGGGGGGGGCTCCCCATAAATGCAATAAAGGTGTAAAATAGGTATTTAAAGAATATTTGCAGGTACTTGGGGTCAGGATGGGGCTGTGACTTGATTGAGAGGTACTTGGGGACATGACTTAAGACATACAAAATTATGCATGGGAAAGATAGATTGGATAGAGAGATGCTCTTTACCTTCTCACACAATACCAGAACCAGGGGACATCCATGAGAGTTAGGACAGACAAAAGAAAATATTTCTTTACTCAGCGTGTGGTTGGTCTGTGGAACTTCTTGCCACAGGATGTGGTGACGGCATCTGGCCTGGATACCTTTAAAAGGGGATTGGACAAATTTCTGGAGGAAAAATCCATCACGGTTTACAAGCCATGATGTGTAAGTGCAACCTCCTCATTTTAGAAATGGGCCATGTCAGAACGCCAGATGCAAGGGAGGGCACCAGGATGCAGGTCTCTTGCTGTCTTGTGTGCTCCCTGGGGCATTTGGTGAGTCACTGTGAGTTACAGGAAGCTGGACTAGATGAGCCTATGGCCCGATCCATCCAGGCTGTTCTTATATTCTTATGACTTCCAGAGTCCTCTCATGGAAAATCAAGAAGAGAAAGGAAGAACTAAGTTTTGTAAAACACACACACGTGCAAGAGAAAAACTATCATTACTAATCCAATTTATACATGCAATGAAAGGAAATGTCTGACTAATAGCTGATGTGAAGCAACAAAATTGTTATTTTTTCATTGCAATGCTCCTCTTTTCCTATAGCTGGGAAAACAGTGGTCTACAGTGATAAATGGAGAGAGAATGCTTGCTATTTCACAGCAATTCTAATGGGCAGAACAAAAGATTCTAGGAGGCTCCAAAGAGGAAGGTTTTTATAAACTGATCTCCACCATTGATGGCTGTCCTGTCCCTGCAATTACCTATTTCCTATGATACATTCATCTGTCATTTCTTGATGGCTAAAAAAGCCAGAAAAGTGCTCCACAGCCATTTTATCAACAGTGTATGAAGAAATACAACCACCTTTCAATGATGACGACATCACTGCCAGGCTTCTCAGAAGCACCATCCTGACAAATGAATGAACTGAGCTACGGCTACCTGGCACAAACGACATGATTGGAAGAGTTATAATGGCTTCATGTTCTGGTGTAGCATTGATCCCAAGTTCCGGTATGATGCGAAAGGGATGGGCAGACAGATTTCTCACCCAAATAAGTGGATTTGGTTTACTGCTTTTTTTCTCATTGTTTTTTATTTTTGCAATTTTTAAATTGCAAGCAGCATTGAGTTTCCCACTGGCAAAGAAAAGCTGGGTAGACATTTAGATTTGCATGGTAGGTAGAGGACTGACAAAAGAACATACTTTTTTAAATAGATAACTTACAGAAATCACTGCCACCAGATACCCTAGCTTAGAACTCAGAATCATAGAGTTGGAAGGGGGTCTAATAGGTCATCTAGTCCAACCTCCGGCCTATAGTAGGAAATCCTCCTACTGAAAAAATCAAAACATTACAAGTCGAGAACCTTTCTGAATGTATCCTGTATCTCAGCTTTCTGAATGTAGGCTAAAAAGAATGTCCTGGTCATTCAAAATCCTTCTGGGGTCCAAATTCTAGAAATCTCTTACTGGATAGCATCTACTTTATGTTTCAGTGATGGGTGCAAGGTCAATTAACAACAGTCCACCCAGCACAGTTAGGTGCAATCATTTGTGGTGCCATTTTTATTTTTTAAAATTAAAATAGCTGCTAGGGGTGGGATTGATTAGGGTCAGTCCATGGCACACACAAAGAGACAATTAACCCCTTTCTCATGCTGCAGTCCAAATGAAAATTCCTCCACCCCCCCCCCCCCAAAGCTGGGACTGTATTCTAAACTTATGTTCTACCACTGAGCTATAGACCCTTCCTTGGGTCATCCACCAGTAGCCAGAGCTATTTCCTGACATTTATAGATGATTTCCCCCTGGATACATAGGGGTGGATCCAGTGATTCTCGTGCTCAAGCAGAAGGAACTTCTGCTCATTTAAGGTTGATCGGGATGCCTAATTTTCTCCCTGGGCTGGATGGCACACAACTCTGGAAGTTCTCTGGACCATCTTGAATGGCATGGGGAGGGCACAAGAATTGCAGCTGGAGAGGGGAATAGGTGACTCCCTCCCCTCTCTCTTGGGAATTGGAAGCACCTTCTCCTCTCACACAGAGGAGCCTTGTGCTCCAACTCACCGTGATTTAAAAGCATTTAAAGGGGAAAACAGTGCAAAATAAAGTAATATTTGGTAGCCAGGAAAACAACACATACCACCCATGAAGGAATATACAATATGCTGCAACACCATAAGAACATAAGAACAGCCCCACTGTATAAGGCCATAGGCCCATCTACTCCAGCTTCCTGTATCTCACAGCGGCCCACCAAATGCCCCAGGGAGCACACCAGATAACAAGAGACCTGCATCCTGGTGCCCTCCCTTGCATCTGGCATTCTGACATAGCCCATTTCTAAAATCAGGAGGTTGCGCATACACATCATGGCTTGTAATCCGTAATGGATTTTTCCTCCAGAAACTTGTCCAATCCCCTTTTAAAGGCGTCCAGGCCAGTCGCCATCACCGCACCCTGTGGCAAGGAGTCCCACAGACCAACCAATATATACTTTTGTGTATATATTTAAGAACTGATTTAAAACATATCCAGTAGTTTCTCTAATCATGTCTTCTGCATATGAATTAAAATAGCATTAATAAAAAAAGAAACTAATTTTCTTAAATTCTCTCAAAGGGTATACTGTTTTGCAACATTTTCCTCCCAGATGCTGAAGGACTGATCCTCAATTCAACAATACAATATGTCCACATATACCAAAAATGAAACTGCTGAGACCTTGATCATAAATTGTACAATGTGATATTCAGAAAGCTCGTCGTCGTGCAACAGAGAAAGACCAACAACCTTTATGAACAAAGGCGGCATTTAAACGAACCCACTAATGGCCTTTAGTTACTCTCTTCAGCAGTAGCATTTTGTGAAGGCATTATGTAAATTATTCCTGGTATTCAACTGCGTAGGATGGAGAATTTTATTTACTAGCTGAAGTTGCATGATGAGGTTTTTTGCATGATATCATTGGAAAAAGTGGTTATCTATTTTCCTGTGGTAAACAGGACGCTGCTTCATATCGACACAAACCACTGGTCCATTTAGCTCATAACATGAAGAAGGTTTCCATTTCAATCTCAAGCACCTTCAGAGAAAAGGATCTTATATTGCAGGTGTTGGAAGACCTTTGCTGGAGACACTAGAGATGGCTGGCAGTTAAGGTCTTGACATCTAGTAGGCCAGGGCATGTCAGAGCTCCAAATCCTTGGATAGCTCCAAGTGGGCAGAGTGATCCCCCTGTCACAACTCCAAGAGTCTCAAGTACGTTCTAGTTGTGTCCAAGAGGCGTTCTGAGGCTTGGGGAGGCCAAGTGCCATGCAGGAAGGCCTCAGAACACCTCCGGACGTGACCAGATGTCACCAGTGTGAACTGGAAGTGTCTTCCGCTCATGTTTGTGAGGTCCTCTGAGCCCTCCAGCTGTGGGCTTGGTATCCAGGATACTGAAATCCATGGTTGCCAAACCCGTGAATAAGGACAGACCACTTATTTTCATTTTCTCTAGGGCCTTGTGCTAAAAAAGAAATCTCTTAACCCTGGTTTGAAAATTGAAATTATTGTTTATTACATTTTTATACCACCGTTTCTCAAGCTGTTCCCATGGCAGCGTACATGCTTCTCTTCCTTTCCCACTTGCCTTTCTCTTCACAACAAACTTGCGATGTAGGTTAAACTGCTTCAGTTACCGAGGTAATTGTCAGCTCTGTGACTGAGCAGGAATTAAAACTCTGTTCTATTTAAAACATTTGTGTCCTACTTTTCCTCTTGCTTTAAAGGTGCCCAGGGAGGCTGACAATGTATTATTTAAAAAATATAATCGACATAATGAACAAAGAACGTAAAAACTGCAGTAACATTACAGCAGCATCAAATTAGTAACAGAGAAAAGCTAAGGGCGGGAGGCAACAACTACGTTGGGAGGTAAAACCAACAAGTGTTTAAGCTCTGTCTGAAGGCCAACAAGTAGGGTTATTAATATTCTTAATATTCTCATGAAGTTCGTAATATTAAAGGGAATCCCAAAACTGTAGGACCATCAACAAGAAGGGCCTCCTACTTATTGCCACCAACCTAGCTTCAGTCAATGATAGCATTCGATCACCTCGGGGGATGGATTGTCTCATATGGGAGGAGATGGTCTCTTAGATACCTCAGACCTAAGTGGCAAATTGCTTTCAAGGTCACCACCAGTACACTAAATTGTGCTCGGAAATACACTGGTACCGGTGCAACCACAGGTACACTGGCCTAAAAGTCAGACCACTGAGCCCCCAAGACCACATGGGCTCCTGCATTCTGAAGCAATTGTAGTTTCTTGACAGTCTTCAAAGGCAGCTCCACGTAGGGTACAATAAAGTAACTGACAGTCCAATCCTATGGGTGTGTTAAGACTGGAGGAACATGCATTCCACTGGCATGACATGCTTTATGGCACTAAGGGTGCAATCCTAACCCACTTTCCAGCACCGGCATAAGGCCAACGCAGCTCTGAGGTAAGGGAACAAACATTCCCTTACTTTGAGGAGGGCTTCGTGAGTGCCACCCAGCTGCTGGATGAAGCACATGCCCCATTAGCGCAGCTATGCCAGTGCTGAAAAATTGGTTAGGATTTGGGCCTAAATCAACTGAAAATTAATCTTCCTAGTCAGTTGACACCTAGTTAGGGGGAATCCTGTGATCCTGCTGGGACACTGGCCACTAAACCAGCACCATTATTGGTGTAATGTAGGGAGGAGATCCTATCTTCCTCAGTATGGGTGAAGAATAGGATTGTCCTCTTTATCATATAAAACCATCATATCATTATTAGATAGTTTTGCATAATCTATATTATGGTGAAGATCCATTCCAAAGAGTGAGAGTGGAATTCTCAAAGGCTTGAGAGACCCTAGTACGGGTGGGAATTTTCCTACAAATTGAAATTCAGAGTTTCAATTTAAAAAACAGTTTGCCCTGCGCTGTAGAAGCCTGCTGTTTCAGAAAGTCCAAAGCTGTCTTGGGCATGGATAATCAGACGTGCCATTCTTTGGATCCTGATATATTATGTCTTATCTATCTATCCCCAAACATGATGAATGATGCAGAGAAACACAGCATCTATACCTTCTTCATGAGAATGTAGCATGCACCCTCCCCAGTAGTAAACTGTGGACACAGCATTTCAAAGAGTGCAGTCACTTTCATTTGAACATGAATAATGCAACCCCTTGTGATGTCACCATCCTACACAGGACACATAGGGAAGAAAAAAGGTCAAATATTTCTTCAGAAAGTGATCTTACGTTCCTAGAAATCCATTTGATCATTTCTGGTTGGAATCTTGGAAAGGGGAAGGACAAACTGTTCTTGCTTCCTCTTTCCCCATTTCTGTACAACAGTTCTGAATCAGCCCTGACTCAGGAGAGGCCATTGCACCACTGAATGCAGTTATACGTAAATGATGCTTTGAGAACATATATGCCAACACTGTTTCACTCTTCAACATAAGCAGGCCAACCAGGGCTGGGTTGGAAGACCACCTTCGATCCCTAGATAAGCTGAGCATCCTGAAGGAAGGGATACTGTTGTCATCAATTCATTATCTAATTTCACTAGGCCCACTGCTGTTTCTTCTTAATTCAACTGATGATACAATACGTCATAGAGTTAATACATTATATGTTTACAGCAACATGAATCATCTATGCCAGATATTGGCATCAAGCTAAGATTCCTAGAGGGAATGATTGGATAAACTATGGGATTACTCAATGATGGAAATCACCAGTTCTATCCAAGTTAAAAAGGATAAAGGTTGGATATTTATAAATGAAACTGGACCCAGTTTTGTCATGTTTTGTAATGTGTTTTGATTTACAAGTTTCCGTCCAGTTCTTATTAACCTTTTATAAGGTCTGACAATAATAAAACTTTAGAACATAAGATGCACCATTATTGGTGTAATGTAGGGAGGAGATCCTAAGAGACCTGCTGGATCAGGCCAAAGGCCCATCCAGCTTCCTGTATCTCACAGTGGCCCACCAAATGCTTCAGGGAGCACACAAGTCGACAAGACACAACCTGCCCTCGCCTGCATCTGGCATTCTGAAGTATCCTACTTCTAAAATCAGGAGCTTGCAAATACTTATTGTGATGGACTTTTCCTCCAGAAATTTGTCCAATCCCCTTTTAAAGGTGTCTAGGTGAGATGCCATCACCACTTCCTGTGGCAAGGAGTTCCACAGACATTACATGTTGTAATTACACATTGGGTAAAGAAATATTTTCTTTCATTTGTCCTACCTCTCCCAACACTCAATTTCAGTGCATGTCCCTTGGTTCTGGTATTGTGTGAGAGGGAAAAGAGCATCTCTCTAACCACTCTATCCATCCCCTGCATAATTTTCTATGTCTCAATCATGTCTCCCCTCAGGCGGAGACTAACTTACAAACAGCAGTGTATTCCCCATCTTGTGAGTACCTCTGCAGATGCTGTCAGCACTCTATTACTCGCAACTAGCCCATTACTTTGTTTCATGTGCATTAATTCCATCCATGCACTAGCACAACTAGTCTGATGTCACAATGGGCAGATGCAGGCAAAGTCTAATTTGCAACATATATAATGGTTTAGAACTGATAAGATGGCATTTTCTGTTGTCTGTGCACATATGCCTTTAAAAGGGGATTGGACAAGTTTCTGGAGGAAAAATTCATTATGGATTACAAGCCATGATGTGTATGTGCAACCTCCTGAGTTTAGAAATGGGCTATGTCAGAATGCCAGATGCAAGGGAGGGCACCAGGATGAGGTCTCTTGTTATCTGGTGTGCTCCCTGGGGCATTTGGTGGGCCGCTATAAGATACAGGAAGCTGGACTAGATGGGCCAATGGCCTGATCCAGTAGGGCTGTTCTTATGTTCTTAAGGCAGAAAGCTTTGTTGAAATCAAGAGATAGGTTTCATCCAATCCTAGGACGATTCTATATCACCCACATTATGCTATGCTAGAAGTTGGTTGGACTGACTGATATTTGAATTCAGGGTCTCCTAGGTAAGTTGAAATCTCAATCCATGAAGACAGTGGTTCCCAAACTGAGCCGCGGTCCCTGGGGAGCCATGGAAACCAACCAGCAAACCAAATCGGAAAACCAAACCAACAGAATCCTCATGGAAAACCTGCCACCCTGTACAATGTATAGGCTTGTAGCACTAATGGGGAGCAGTGGCCAGTGGCCCAGTAGATCAAGCAAGCTGCCATGCGAAAATGTTTGGGGACCACAGCATTATGATATTGATTGAACATATGAAGCTGCTTTACGTTTATGCATTCTACAGAGACAGTTGCGCCTACACTGACAAACTGGCCACAGTTTCAGGCAAGGGTCCTTCCCAGTCCTGCCTGGGCATACCACAAAGGTCCAGTGGGGCCTTCTGTGCGCGGGGCTGTTGCATTACCACTGAGTTACAGTCCTTCCCTGATTCTGCTCCTCTGTTGTGGTTCAGGGTCACCCACTTCACACATTACAGGGCAGCCCTGCTTCTAGCCACTATTTGGGAGATGTCTACTGTACACTGTCCCTCCAATCCTACTAACAAACCTCCCTCCACAATCACGATGGCTAGAAAATTGCTTTTAAAAAACACACACACACAAATTCTCAGAGTAGTGGTATCGCTAGAGGAGCAAGGGTGACGCACTGGGTGACACGCACAGGCCAAAATGGATCAAATCTAAGTGTTTTCAAATAATAGTGTCATGTTCTATGTCATCTGATGTGTAATGTCATGGAGTATGCAATGAAACGAACCGCATTGAAATAGCTCTATTCTGTCAAAAGTTCTAGCCAAAAAACCAGTGGGGAGGGGCAACGGTGCATCACCGCACCCACCACCCAGGACACTGCTCCACCCACTGCATGGTCTCAGAGTGCTAAATTCAGTCTCATCCATGCCACATCATCGTTCCCAAGCTCATTAGTCTTCCTGAAAGGAGAATATCATACAGTACTTGCACACTGGGTACCCAGCCACATTACTGTGATCGTATTAGCATGCTAAAGCATTTTCTGCAGCTAGATATATTGAACAACATGCCTGGTTGGTAGCACGTAAGTTGGCATGAACACTATTTTAAAAGGGTACATGCACGAAGCATCTTCCTGAGTTATCCAGCTAATAGGCTTATATATAAACCCCCATTACCATAAGTTATGCATTGTGCAGCAAAATCCTATCTTGTGCTGGATCAGGCAGGCCAGGAGGCCTGTGCTGTATCCAGCGCAAGAGTGGGGCCTGAAGTGGCTCAGCTGGAGGCAAGAGGAAATTCTTTCCCTTACCCCTGGGTAAGCCACCATAGCCTCAATGGATCCCATTGAACTTGCGCCACCTCCAGAGGGGCATAAGTCTGAGGAGAGCAGAGTGGCTTGCAGCCGCTCTGCGCTGCTTGGGAATGGGGTTGGGATCCAGCATAACAGCCAGGTCCTAGCCACACCTCCCAGTCCCTGCCTACCCACCCCGGGACTGCCCTTCCTGCCCTGGAACACCTCCCTCCCGCCTCCTCCACGCCTCCTTCCCACCCACCCATGCGTCAGCCGAGCTTGGCCAACGCAACCCTCCCTTCCCAAGTTGGCATGAAGGCTGGATGCCACCGACTCTTGCGGAGGCGCATACGTGCTTTACGGCATACTTGCGACCCTCCTGGGCCGGTGCAAGGGATTTGCACCAGCCTAAACAAGCACCCTTAGTTGCATTTGGCACTGAGAAAAAAAGTGTGTTCAAAATGGCACCATGTAGTATCATGATATGAAAACTGATTGGTTTCCTGGCTTTGACTTGCTTCTGTTTTGTGGGTTCTGGTGCATGCAGAGTGACAGTTCTGGAGTGGATTCATTCCAGCCGTTTAATAAAATACCAGCCAAGGACAAGAACATAAAAAGCTAGAGATGAGACAGAACTGTTTAAAAACTTGTTTTCAAATCATATATCTAAAGTTCAGCCAGCTAGAAAGCTTAGGAAATAATAAAACTAAAATAGCCTATTGCAGTTCAGCCACCACTCTGTGATTCTAGGGTTGAAGTCTGAACGAGAGGCAAGAGAACCAGAGACCGTAGCGCAGCAACCACTAATGGGTTGGACATGGAAAGTTGGAAGGCAGCCATGACCAGCACTATGTCAACTATTCTCCTGAGCAGGAAATTAAAAGAGACTCCAAATGATTGTTGTAGGGCTGCAGTTACAGTTTACAAATGATGTTCTGCCTTAAAGAGCTCCATCTCCCTGAAAAGTGGTTTTAAAACAAGTAGATCATACAGGGTGTACAGTATAATGATATGGCACTGAGGACATAGACTGGGTGTTTAGCCTGAAGCTGCCTTAGCTGCAGCCACGTGTAGGACACTGAGCTCATTTTCAGCAAATTAAAATTGACCCCATCTGGCCAGCAGGCAGAGCTTATTACTATGCACTTGACAGATCTATGTTGATTGCCAGTTTATTTCCAGGCTAAGTTCAGTGTGCTGGTTTTTACTTTCAAAGCCCTTATGCCCTCATTCTATTCAGGACCCATGCCGACGGTGCCGATAGCGTGACGTCTGTCATATCCTAAGCCCGCCTTGGCAATGCCACCCCAAGGGTGAACTGAAACAAGGGCCAAATGCCAAGCGTGACCTAGCAAAGCAAGTCTGGCACAGCCCTTTCCAGTAACATCCCTAGTCAGTGGCATAGCTAATGATCGTGTAGACTGGTGCCAAGTTCAAAATGATGCCCCAGAAGTAAAGTCAAACCTGGGCTTTGAAAAAAGGGAAAATAGGGGGAAAATCTACCTCCTCCCCCCATCAGATCGCCACCCACTTGGTCTGCCACCTCCCCCAGCCAGTGGCATAGCCAACTGTCCAATCCTATCCACACTTTCCTAGGAGTAAATGTCATTGAACACAATGGGATTTACTTCTGAGTAATGCATAGGATTGGGCAGGAAGGCATCTATCTGCTACCTGGGATCAAAGAAGATTTTGTAGCCCCTCCGCCTCCATGACAAAATCAAATGCAATTAAGTAAATAAATAAGAAGTGTGTGCCTTATTGGTTAGAGAAATATAAGAGGAGCACCACTTGAAAAAGTGCCTCTTTACCCAGTTAGCAGGGAAAACTAACTCTATTATGATACATGGAAATGAATCACATTAACACATTATTGGTTCCATGCTGTACCATAATAACATCTCATTGGCTCTCAGAACAACCAGGCCCAAATCCTAACCCCCTTTCCAGCACTGGCATAGCGGTGCCAATGGGACGTGCGCTGCATCCTGCAGTTGGGGGGCACTCACGGTGGCCTCCTTAAAGTAAGAATGTTTGTTCCTGTACCTCAGAGCTGCATTGCCCTTATGTCAGTGCTGGAAAGTGGGTTGGGATTGCACCCTCAGTCCCATAGGTCAGTTCGGAGTTAAAGAAATTCACTTTTGTTCCATAAGGCAGTTGTGTTTTCATTTTCTAGTTAACTGGCCATAACTTTTTATAGAATACAGATATTCCAATGTGGTTTACTTCATTGCATTCTGCATTAAATTACCTTTCCAATGATATATAACACAATGGTCTTCTTCATACATACCAAGGCTTTCACGATTTCAGGCACTGGTGTCAAGCTCAACTTGTTACCCGGTGTAACTGCTACCACCCTGCACCCTCTTAGCTGTGCCACTGGCCCCAGTGTCCATGAACACACCAACCAGATTGTTTAGCCACGGAGCAGCATCCTGACAGCACTCGCACGTCATCAGTGTGACGTCCATGTGTCACCGCCATGACATCAGCGCATTATCTATGAGATGCCTGTGTGTGATCACTGTGACATTGGCGCATCATCTATGCAGCAGGGCTGATCAAGGACTGGGCTGAACCGGAGCCAATTGGGGTGGTGGCAGGTTTGTAGGGGTGGCAAGGATGATCGGGGGTTGTGCCTTGTGGGGGTGGCAGCAGCGAAAACATTAACGTGTCTTGTTAAGGGTGGAAGCAGAATCTCAGGTGCCAGGGTGGTTGGCCTGGCCCTGATTTTAAATAAATAAGCCTGTGTGTGTGTGTGTGTGTGTGTGTGTGTGTGTGTGTGTAGAAATGAACAATAAGTACTGAAAACTACAGCAAATTGCACACAAGTTAATTCCAGAATTAATTTTCAAAGTTCTTATCAATTGTTAAGGCAGAGTAGAAAAAGAGAGAGGCAAGCCTTTGAACAGCACTGTAGGAACGGATTATTCCTAATACAGCAAGATCAAACTGAACTCATGCCATGTATTTTAGGAGCACATTTTTTTCTCTCAAGAACTCTCTCATATAATACTTAACATAAGTACTTAACATATAAAACAGGAGGATGACTATTCCCTGGTCCTCTTCACAGCCAAGATCTCTCATGGGCTTTATTTCAATATAGTGCAACCTCACTTTATTCTGCAGGAAACAGTGCACCGTTAGATCTCCCTGGATCTCAGGCATGTCACGTGTCAGCAAATGCAGATGCTCAAAACTCTTTGCAGACAACTCTTGGCAACTTGAAAAGCTAGACTCATAGCTTGTGGAGGAGGTGGGAAGAATGAGTGCTAAATATGCGTTCCATCCTGTGAACGCTCTTCACACAACTTGCCCTAAAAATATAGGCTAATTTATTCAATAAAATGCTGTATGCAATAGTGTAGCTAGTGGGGGGTAAGCACTAAGTTTTGCAGAGGGTCTCACCATCCCATGCAAGTGGCCCCTCTCCCTCCCCTTTGGAGCCAGGTGTTTAGCTTCATTTTGGCCCACCACCCAGAATGGCTCTGAAGGGGTGAGGCTGCCTTTATGGTGTAATGAGGCTCCCAGCAAAACTTAGTGCTTTATATCCCCTCTAGCTATGCCCCCCTATGCTCTAGAAGGGGGTCTACCAGCCCAGGCCTAGATCTATGCAAAGCCTAGGTCTGAAGGGAACCACAAGTCTGGGACCCTTAGCCCAACACGCAGGACAATCTCATACCTTCCTCTGTGGCTCGGCTCAGCTGTTCTATTTATGGCAAACCATTTCAAAAACAATGGCTTTCAAATTAGTAAGTTTGGATATCGCAGTTTCAGTCCAAGGCAGACCTTAACAATAGGTCCTGCTGTGGGTTTGCAGAAATGCCTTTTAGGACTGACGCTGCATTTCATGGCAGTATGAAAATTAATTTTTTGATAGAAAACAGAGTGTCTTATACAACTAATGTCTTGATTGGTGAGGGATCCTTACAATTGTGTGCCTTAAGTGTCACTTCATGCCTTTACATGACAATCACAAAACCGCCTCTCTTCCACCTCCTCAACCAACTACACAGAGTGTTGATAGGCTGGTCCTTATGTCAAGTGCCACTCCTTTCTCAAGTTTTAAAAGTTTTTTAACAAGTGAATTGGCTTGGGGAAAAAGGAGCTGAATAATGTCTTAACAGGCTGGGCAACAAAAAAAAAGTTTGCAAACCCTCAAAGCCTGGTTGTAGAAGCACTGGTGGGGGAACATGCTGGGTTTCCAGCAACTGTACGTATCAGCATAGAAAAACAGGCCTACTCATGGAGGGGGTTCACCTGTCTCAGGTCCCAGTCCTACTTTCCAGCGCCAATGCAGCCCTGACAATTGGGTGTTCACTGCATCCTGCAGTGGGGAGGCAGTCACTGAGGCCTCCTGATTTTAGAAATGTGCTATGTATCAGAATGCCAGATGCAAGGGAGGGCACCAGGATGCAGGTCTCTTGTTATCTGGTGTGCTCCCTGGGGCATTTGGTGGGCCACTGTGAGATACAGGAAGCTGGACTAGATGGGCCTATGGCCTGATCCAGTGGGCCTGTTCTGATGTAGGGCTTCCCTTAGCTCAGGGCTGCATTGGCACTGGAAAATTGGATAGGACTGGGGCCTCAGGCGTTTAATTTCACAGTTATGCCTTTCTATTTCTGCGAGGCGTTTTCCACCCTCACCAGTAAACATATCACTGACAAGCTGGATAGTCTATCTAAGGCATAGCAGCATGTGAAACAGTGTTACACTGAATCAAGCCACAGGTCCATCTAGCCTATTATGGTTGGCATGTCCTCCCCAGGATCCCCGATGGGAGTCTTTCCTAGCAGGCACATTTGCATCCCAACATCTAACTTGAAAGGGCACCAAAATGCTTGATTCTTATTACACTAAATGGACATCAGTTCTCATTATATTGTTTCTTTCTGATTGATTGTAATGGATTTGTAGCCGACCTTTTCTGCACATGTATCACACAGCGGCTGAATAAAGTACATAAATACAAAACCCACCCTAGAGCACACTTACAGCACAATCCTGTGCATGTTTAGGTCTGTGCCTGGAGGTCTGGTCTAGAGGGTAGAGCTTCCGTTTGCTCGAAGATAACATCAGAAGGTGGCCAGTTCGAGGACACCAGCAGCTCCCTGGACGGCTGAGAATGGCAAGACCTTGAAGCAGCTGACAAGCCAAGCTGAGTGATTCCACCTGCTCTTGGTATGAGCAAGAACCATCTTGGCTGCCCTCCATGTGAGAGATGGAGCTGCTTGCCAGCCTGCATGGGAGAACTGGAGGCCAGAAGTGAGACCAAACCAGGAAGATCCATTCTGAAATGTTGTTGGTTCTTGAAAGAGAGAACCTCTATGATTGTAAAAATCCCCTTGAGGGATTTAGAAACGCCTGCCTGCGTAAACCGCCTTGAATAAAGTCAGAGGAGTAATCCGATGACCAGAAAGGCAGTATATAAATACCTAGTTATTAATTATTATTATTATGTTTACTCATAATTCATGCTACAATCCTATCCACATTTTCCTGGGTGTAAGCCCCATTGACTATAATGGGACTTACTTCTGAATAGACATTCATAGGATTGGGCTCTAAGTCCCACTATGTTCAGTGCAGCTGACACTCAGGTAAGTACGCATAGGATTGCACTGTTAAAAACAGAACATTAAATTTATACTAAGAACTTCAAGATAGAAAAAGATTTATTTTTCAGAGTAAATATTCTTTCTCCAAATAATTCCGGTCAACTGCAGCCCTGTTTTTTTTTGTCATTCTCACTACACAGAATGAATATGCAGGGACTGGGGGAGCATCAAGATGGCAGAAGCCCTGGGGTGGTGGAAGACCACAGAGCATCTAAGAGTTGGCATCTTGCTATTGCTGCCTGGAATGGCTTCGATGGCAATTGGGAGGGGCTGCTTACATGCTGCATTGGAGCGCCTGCAGTACTTGCTGTTTTGCCCTCTGCCTAGCTATGCTCCTGGGTCAGGTTACACATTCCATGCACCTTGTTTCTTCGCTCTCACCAACATAGATCCCACAGAGATGTGCTGCGTCTCCCCAAAGTTCATGGAATAGATAAGCCAACATACCTAACAACCTTGCCCCCCACAATCTCCCAAAATGATGGGAGTTCTTAAGTTGCGTCTAAAATTAGACTATCAGTAATTGTCCTCATTCCAAGCCCAGCTGGCAGGCAAGAAGCTTAGGAAAAGTCTTTTCCTCTTTCCCTATGAGCAATCAAAGGCTGTTCCTGCCCAGATGACGGCTTCTTTTTCTTTGCCAAAGGACTGGGGAAATGGGAATAGCATATTACAGGGCCCAGGATCCCTCCAACAGCCTACCTTGTCCGCAGCTGTGCCTGGGGACATAATCAACTCTCACTCAGAAGCAATGTAACTATTGCCTTGTTCTGTCTTGAACTACAGAATACACTTGGGTCTCCCTTATTATAAATCCAGAATGTCCAAAGTACTGTTGTGTAATGCATGTGAATGTAAAGACCTGGAAAAGTCTATGCTCTTACTGCCTTCTCCTGAGCATCAATGAAAGGTAACCTGTAGCTGACTACTTACCAATGACTACTCTTTATACATGCTGGCGGTTGGGGAGATAAAACCTTTCCTATGCTTGGAAATGTGTTCCATGCTCATCAAGCTAATTGCGGCCTCCTCACCTCTTCTTTCATAGCAGCTGGGTATTAAGAGGTTGATCTGACCTCTTTTAAAATTATGCCTCAAGAGCTCTGCCCCCATGAAAATACTGTCCACTGGCATCTGGTAAATGACCAAAGAATTAAGCTATTATGACTGGTGAATGCAAAAGCTGTTAGAAATGGATGCATTTATTGTGCATCATTGACTTGCATCATAAATTCATCCTGACGTGGGTTGACTGAATGATTAGTATGATCCATAAATAGGCTGTTTCAAATAACAATGAATCTATGGTTCTGCGCAAATCACAGCATTTAAAATTGATTATAACGCAACACATCTAATGGTAGTGTGAAGCCAAGGCCTGACTGAGGTTAGGATGCTAAAGTCCCCTGGACTTTAAGCTACTTAAAGCTTCTGTGCTGGTTTAGCGGCGGCGCATTCCAGTGACGTGGAGAGGGGGGATTAGCTGCATGGGTAACAGCATATCCTCCATACCTTCTTTACCCAGGCTTCGCGCACTGGAGAGGACACTCCAACTTTACCATACGGCGTCGGCACAACACGGGAAGCAGCAGTTTACCGGTTATAAGTCTTCGCTTGATTGGCGTAGAGTGTGACGCCAGGGGCTGCTTCCGATGGTGGGAGAGATCATTGCATCTCATTGGGCAGCTACCGCCCGCCTTAAGCTGGGCAGTCCCCAGCCAGTAAGGTGTTGCCTCGCCACGGTCCGTTAACCTCATGGGGTGCATGGGGTTTAGGGTGAAAACCAACAAGCAGATCGACAACTCTGCACCATGCAACAGAAAACAGAAAACTCCTGCCCTAAAACTGGGCACCTGGAATGTAAGGACAATGACACCCGGCTTCTCTGATGACCTGAAAGAAATAGACAACGCATGCAAAACAGCTGTCATCGACATGGAGCTGAGCAGACTTAATAAAAATAATAATCTTATAATCTTATAATCTTAATAAAAATGAATATTTTTCTGGTGGAAGAAATGAATTGATCCAATAGGGCTGAGAACTTCTTCAGCCTGAACCTAGGAGCTTTGCACTGGAGAAGACTTCGTCCCCCTCACCTCTTTTATCATTGTGACCTATTTATAGGCCTCCTGACCAAGGGTATAATCAACAAGGGAATAGATTTATCCTACAGCAAGAGAACTCTAGTGCTGCCTATGAAACTCTTTTCAAAGAACCTTTGCTGAAAAGAAGCATCAGGTTCAGCGAGAGGCAAACTGAGAATTTTGCCTAAGGGCACATGTTACTGTCTAGGATACCATCTTTCCCAAGGGCTACCTGAGAAATGTATGGAGTTCATGTTACCTTACGGCCACAATCTTATGCAAATATACCTGGGTGTAAGTCCTACTGAATACAATGGATCTTACTTCTCAGCAAACATGCTTGGGCTAGCATTGTAATATTATTATTATTATTAACAGTATTTATATACCGCTTTTCAACTAAAAGTTCACAAAGTGGTTTACAGAGAAAAATCAAATAACTAAATGGCTCCATGTCCCAAAAGGGCTCACAATCTAAAAAGATGCCAAGGAATACCAGCAGACAGCCACTAGAACAGACAGTGCTGGGGTGAGGTGGGCCAGTTACTCTCCCCCTGCTAAAAAAAAGGAGCACCCACTTGAAAAAGTGCCTCTTACTCAATTAGCAGGGGTTAGGGTATTAACATACCTTTTAATATACCTTATATATTTAATACATTTAATATACCTTATATACCCTATATATATTAACTACTGCAACCCACCCCAAGTTTCAGATGAAATAATGTATCTCTTTAAATTTAATATAATACATTTCAAAGTAGGAAAACCTGACATGAGAAAAAAATACCCTAATGTAGAAACTTAAACTTGATTCAGGGAGAAAGGCTTCAAGGGAGGGGCTGTGGCGGTGTCATGCTGATCCTCTGCACTTTAAATTTCACTACTGCATAATTGCTCTTGGCATTGACAGTGATTGTGCTCCCTGCTGCTGCTTGGTGCAGCTGCTTCTATGCTTCCTAGTTCTCCTTACCCATACTGGGTAAGAAGAACTAGGAAGCACTGAAGCAATTGCACTAGAAGCATTAGAAGACAAAGGGGGGATGCACAAAGAGCCCAAAATTCTTAAGATGAAGAGAAGGAGAAAGTCTGCATACATAATATATACTCCACACTGTGCTAGACAAGGATTTTAGGATGCACTCAGAGGTACTAGGAAAAAGAAACAACAATGGCTGGATTTAATAGTTTTCCAAACTGCTTATTTCACTGGTGGGACTAATAGCAGCTTCCGGGGCCAGTGGCGTCAATAGGGGGATGCGAGTCGCACTGGGTAATGTGCATTTGGGGGGGGGGGGGGTAAACACCACTCCTGGTCAAATTTTTTTAAATCTTGGTATTTTTGAATAATACCATCATGTTATATATTACTCGGTCATATTTTCATGCAGAAGGCAATGGAACAAACCGTGTTGAAATATCTCTATTCTATCAAAAGTCACAGCCAAAAATCCCGCAGGGTAAATCACCATGCCCACCACCCAGGGTCCTGACCCACCCACTGCATGGGAGGAGGTCCATCATGGGGGTGATATGCTGGCTTCCTGCACTGAGTGACGCAAGCCCTAGTGATACCACTGTCTGGAGAATGGCCATGTTGGGCAGGAAAATAGAGTAGGAGAAAGGGCTAAGTTATGCCCCAATCAAAGGTGGAGCCCCATGTGGCTAGTTAGAAGTAAACAAAAAACAAAACAAAAGGGTGAATTCAGATAATCCACACCATGTATGATCCGTCTGTAGGTGTGATGACAATGTACCCTTCCCCCCAACCTACTAAGATTTGGTACTATGAGAGATCTGGATATAAAAGCATCCTAACAGACTGGAAATTCTCAGATCCATCTGTAGGTGTGATGACGATGCACCCCTCCCCCCCCAACCTACCAGTATATTCGCAGAAAAATTCTGTCTCACGTTCTCAATGATGTACTATGACACTACGGTACTTAAAAGGACTGCAAGATTACCTTAAGGAGCTACTCCTGATTTTTAATTCTAAGGACGTGATCAAATGACAAAATGCTGAAGAACTGTATGCTTAGATGGGTTTATTAAAAATGGTGCTTTGGGATTAGACTTTGAAATCCAACATTGAGATTAGTCGTCCCCCCCACCCCACAAAAAAGAAAGGATTACATTGTAAATGTAAGCAGATGAGACAGTAAAGTTTCAAGTTGAACAAGTCAAAGAGTCACAAATATGAATGGGACGAGCAACAAAAATTCAGTGTTCCTGTGGTTCTGAACTATCCTCAACTCCAAAGAGGATTCCAGCCAGACAGGAAGAAGAGGATCATAATGATGTTCAGGCTGCTCATATATTTATATTTAAATATAAATTTAATAAATATATTTGCACAAAGGCCTTGCACAAAGTAAGGCTGGCCTTTCCTTCACTGGCACTGCTGCTTCACAGATGTGAAACCGCAAGCAGTGGAGGGAGCCCTCCGCCTGCAGCTCACACAAGAGACTAAACAGTTGCCCTCATGCTGATAGCAGTTGCATCAGGCCAGCATGCGCTCCAGAAAGTCCCTGGAGGGCCAGAGGCTCATTGGAAAGTGGGGGCTCCCCATGGGCCTGATTGGGGGTTCCTGAGGGCTGCAAATGGCCCCTGGGCCAGGGTTTGGACACCCCTGCACTAGTTTTGGGGTTGGGGACCAGCCCTGACCATTTTCAGCTATGTAGATGGGTAGAAGCCATCATGGGCTATCACCTTGGAACAGCACATCTGATCTTCCTAAGGGATATCTCTCAGAGCTGATCTTCAGAGAAAAAGCATGTGACATAGCCTCCAGGACTGCACAACTCCATAATGTAGGGGCTGCAAGTACCTGCTGTGCAGCCCAGACCTGAACTCCAAATTCTATCTTGCAAGCCACCTCCCCTTTTCTCTTTCCAAGTCTCCCCAGAAATTTGTGTTCGGCCACAGATGGCAGAAAAAGGTGTGGTGGGTACTCCCAACCCCAACAGAGCATCTTTTTATGCTAGGCCTGGACTGGGACTACAGGCTCCAGCATCCCTGTTGAGAAAAATAATGCTCAGTGCATTATTTCCACTGGAAGGACTGCCACACAGACTGGTTTGCAATGATTACAATAACAAAGTCAGATCAAATAACAATAAAAATATAGCCAATTACAAAAAATGTAACCAGTGAAATGACAGTAATGATTATTGTTAGCAAAGAAAATGCCTGGCAGAAGCAGAATGGACTGCTTCTGCAGAATGGAATTTACACAGTGGCAATAAGGCCATCAAAAAAGGGTCAAGCCAAGCCTCCCTTCAGTGGGAATTTCTCATTTGGGTGGGGCCATGGAAAAGGCTCTTGCCTGCACATGGACAAGTGGAAGCCTTGTCACCTGGCCAAGTGCTGGTGCTCTAGCTGCCCTCTGCAGGCATGCATTGTATAGATTTGCCAGAAAGACCAAGCTTTCACCAAGGTGGTAGAACTTAATCACTTCGAACACAAAGTTAAGGAGGTGTGGTCTGGTAGCTGAGCTGAAGAATGCTAAGCAGGAGCAGTCCTGGTTGAAAATTTGGATGGGAAATTGGAAAAAAGCTGGCAAACTATCGTGAGAGGACAAAGCTAGGAGGAGCTGCTGTTGTGACCTGTGACTGTGAGAGGGTGATAAGACTCACAAATGATGCCGCAGGAATGTGGAGGAGCATAGAAAGTCACCTTCCAAGAAAGCTCGGAAGGCATACCCAGATGCCAGATATAATGACCACACCGTGAAGGATTCCATCTGGAAGTGAAGGACTCCATGAGTGTTCGTAGAACAATTATTGTAAACACTCAGTTGAAGTAAAGATGAGTTTAGTATAGCCTGCCTGTGTAAACCACCTTGAGTCTTTAAGGCTACAATCCTATGCTCACTTTCCTGGGAGTAAGCCCCATTGACTATAAAGAGACTTACTTCTGAGTAGACATGCATAGGAGTAGACTCTGAGGACCCAATCCTATCCAATTTTCCAGTGCTGGTGCAGTTTTTCCATTGGGGTGTGCGCTGCATCCTGTGGTGGAAGGGCAGTCACTGGGGCCTTCTCAAGGTATGGGAACCTGTGTTCTCTTACCATGGGGCTGCAGTGTGGCTACACTGAAGCTGGAAAGTTGGATAGCTCAATCCTGAGCTGCCTGGCACAGGGGGCTGCAGCGGCGCCAAAAATGGCTGCCGCTGCATCCAGCACGCTCCAAAGCAGCTGCCGCCTCCTCCTCGGGAGAAGGGGACTTTCTTCCCCTTCCCCCAAGCAAACCAAGTAGCCCTGCAATGGGGCTACTCGATTCTATGATGGCCTGAAGGTTGGCACAGAATGAAGAGCCTCCATGTCGGGCGGCGAGCCCGACATGAAGCCTCTGGATCTGGTGGAACAAAGCTCCACCGGTCCCACCCCACTCCCTCCCTGGCACACCTCCTCCCTGCCCTCCCCCCACCCGAGAACACCTCCTCCCTGCCTTCCTCGACGCCCGCACCTACCTCTTTGCTGCTCAGCTCTCCGTGCGAGCGGTGGAGGTCCGGTGCTCAACCGGCACTACCCCAGTGCTGGCTAGCGCTGGGCTAGCATCAGTGGAGCACTGGCGCTAGGGTCCACAAACGTGCAATATGGCACATTTACCCTTGCTAATTGGGTAAGAGGCACTTTTTCAAGTGGGTGCTCCTCTTTTATTTAGAAGAGGGAGAGTAACTGGCCCTCCTCACCCCAGCAATGTCTTTTCTAGTGGCTGTCTGCTGGTGTTTAGCATCTTTTAGATTGTGAGTCCTTTAGGGACAGGGAGCCATTAGTTACTTGAATTTTCTCTGTAAACCGCTTTGTGAACTTTGGTTGAAAAGCGGTATATAAATACTCTTAATAATATTTAATAATAATTTACGACAGTGCGTGCCGACAGTGAATAGGCGTGCACTGAATAGGATTGGGCCCTAAATGTCTCACAATGCGTTGTGAGAGTCAGCGAGAAAGATGGTATACAAATGCTGTAATAATAAATAATTATTATTATTATGCTCCATTCGCCAATATTCCTACACATAGGAAACCAGCAGGCCAGAAAGAAAGCTGAGACATAACGCTTCTCCTTGACATTGAGATTGCTATATGCAGAGAAAACAGGTGCTGGTTGTTTTTGTATCAAAATGCATGCAGTCATGGGAGCCCCTCCCATATTCTGAAGTGATACAGCCCTGTAAAGTGAGCCCTGTACAGTGAATTTATTCACATTATGGTGTGCCTCCACAGCAAAGAAGCAATTTGCAGACTTACGCTGGTGTAATCCCAGATCTCCGCTGCACTAACACGTTGGAAGCACTTTTGTAGTGAGATGAATCAAATTGCTTTTGGAAATCCGACAAGGGACACCCACAAGGAATAAAGATATTATGGGGTTTTTTGTTTTTTGTTTTTTTAATTCTTAACTGCTTTTCACATGTATTTCCAATTCCCCAGCAATTCATTAGCTGTCAGCTGCAAATGCTTGAAAATGGCATTCTACAAAGAGCTTAAGCCAAATGCATGGAAAAAGAATCAGCCTTCTCTTTACCTTTTAACCAATATGTGTTTTGTTTTGTTTTTTAAGAAAAGAAAATTGCAAAAGAACTTCCACAACATCTTTCGAGAACACAGTCATTAACCAGCACAGCCTTTTAAAAAAAATAAGACAACATATGACAGAGTGCAACTGACAAAGTGTTTCAGTGGATGTTCTGAGAGATGCCAAAAGTGCATCTCTTTGCCCCACATTCTTTGAAACGACTGAGTAAATACAGTGTCTCAGAGTAGGACTGGGGAGACCTGGTCATCAGTCAATCATAAAGCTGGCTGTGTTACCTGGGGCCAGCCAAGCTCTTCATTGTAAGCACAGAAATTGTCTTACAATCTGTCAAATTCATCAGGCCTCCTTATCCACAATCTCAGCGTCCACAGATCTGAGCATCTGCTGATGTGTGAGCTGGCAGCAGGATGGCCTCAAAGGCCCTCCCAGATGCAACCAGAAATCACTTTCAGTTCTTGTCCAGGAGGCTTCTGAGGATGTTACCAAATGAACTGATTCTTAGGGGAATTCATGTGTATCACAAAGCCCTTTAGAAATATAGGATCTTAAGCTGGATAACGGACGGTGTAATGAGCGAAATACCCTTTCTCTTAGAGATTGAGAGAAAAATAACTTGCAATAAAATATCACTGTTTTATTACAAAAGGATAAAGGTAGAAATAAGATACACAGGGGAATAATAGGAACACAGGAATGACCAGGGGGATTTTCATGTAACAGGGAAGCCGCACGCAATCTCTGGAGAGCCCTGGGCACACCTCCCAGGTAAGGGCTATATCCTATCCAAACTTCCAGCACTGATGTAGCTGTACCAATGGGGCATGCGTTGCATCCTGCTGTGGGGGGTCAGTCATGGAGGCCGACTCAAGGTAAGGGAACATTTGTTTGTTCCCTTACCTTGGGGCTGAACTGCGGCTGCATTTGCGCTGGGAAGTTGGATAGGATTGGGCCCTTAGATTGGCCCCTAAGCCTGATAGCCTGGTTGAGAGCAGCCTTGGGTCCCTTCAGGGAGAAAGGCGGGATAGAAATAAAGTAAATAAATTATATCCAAGCAGCTTGAGGAACTTAAAAAATTATAGTGTGAGTAGAACCTATGTAATTGGTCACAGAAGACCCAAGATTATAGATCATTGGACTGATTTGGGGGGGGGGAGCAATTCACTGGGGCATTTGTCTAAGCAAGTTGTAATGATAAAATGCATGATTTCCTGGCAGAAAACTTCAGTGTAGGAATTAATTGGGCATTTGACTAATGTCTCCTTTTTTCCCAAGTGACCAAACAAAATCCTCCAGCAACCAGGAAGAACAGATTTAGCATTATAAAGGTTTGTATTATAAATGAATTCCCAACTCTAATTTAAACCAAACCCTCTTAAATAAACACTAGATAAACAAACCTGCTTGTCTTTCTTGACAAAGCCAGTGGCTGCGGCAATATTCCCAGCACCTTCCACTGTCCTCTGTGCTACTGCTGTCACACCAGTCACAACAGCTCCCCCAACATTTGACACTTGTTCTTTAGTTTTCTCAGCCACTGTAAAAAAAAAAGGGGGGGGGAGAGGATGGATAAGGTGAGACTTCTCTAATTCGAGGGGTGAGATAAATGTGGATGTCCTGCAACATAAGCACTAGGACAGTGGCTCTCCAATGGTTTAGCACCGGGACACACTTTTTAGCATGACAATCTGTCAGAAGTGATGTCATTAACCTGGAAGTGATGTCATGGCTAGACGTGACATCATCAAGCAGGAACATTTTTAGTACCCCGTATGACAAAATCAAATCTAATTAATTAAGTAAGGGTGCAATCCTAACCAACTTTGCAGCACTAACTTAGCAGCAATGCAGCCCCAAGGTAAGGTAACAAACATACCCTTGCCTTGAGGAGGCCCCCTTGACTGCCTCCCCATTGCAGGATGCAGTGCACACCACATCGGCACAGCTATGTCAGTGCTGGAAAGTTGGTTAGGACTGTGCCCTAAGTAAGTAAATTAAAAGTTTGCAATAAGTACAAGTTCAAATTTTTTTTTATATATATAAAGAAGAACCCTCCTAACCCTCCCAAGCAGTTACTGATCTGTTTAGAAAAAATTTGCCAAAGGCAATTCTATTCATACCTACCTGGGAGTAAACCCCACTGACTATCATTATTAAAAGCATAGACATAACAGCCTGTTAAAAGTACACATCTCTAACCTTTCCCCATATGCAGTTACATACCATGGTAGCATCAAATCTATTAAAAATAAAAAAACACATTGAAATGAGTGGGGACCCACTTGAAATTGGCTTGTGACCCACCTAGTTGATCCTGACCCACAGTTTGAGAAACACTGCATCAAGATATGAAACCAAGTTGGCTGTGTGCAACTTTTGCTTCTCCCCCCCCCCCCCCCGCCAGCCCATGGTAGTTTGGCATTGAAATGACAATCCCAGTCCATGCCATTGGCTGGAACACACCACTGTCTTTTCTCCAGCTGGACAGAAGGGAAGATAAAGGAAGGCTCCTAGTTTTCCTCTACCAGCTAGATATTCAACAGCTTAAGAAAGTAAAGGTGTGCTTGGAAAAGAAATAGGCTGTAGTGTGCCCTTTCTGAAAGCAGGTTTCTCTAGACCAGGGGTCTCCAAACTTTTTGGCCAGAGGGCCACATCAAATATCTGGCATGGTGTTGAGGGTCAGAAAAAAAACTTAAATATAAAATTTAAATAAATAAATTAGAGATGGAACTTAGGTGAGTGAATAAATGAATGGGCTTATTCATTCAACCTCTCTGGCCCTCAGAGCACCCTCCAGACACAATCAGAGCACAGTTCTGGTCATGTTCAGTTGAGAGGGCCAGAGGCTTTCAGGGGACAAGAGGTTGGCTGCGGGCCGGAAAGAGGCTTGCTGTGGGCCGCATCCCCTGGGCCGGGGTTTGGAGACCCCTGCTCTAGACTGAGATCTTCTTCAGTGATTTCAAGTGATTTCAACTCACACCACACCCTCCTCTTCACCCTCCACCCCTAAACAGCAAGAGTAGTGTAACTTTTGCATGGACAAGATAAGATGGCATTAATCCGACAGCCGCACCCTGACTCTGGTGTGGGGATGTGTGAAAACAAAGTCAATTACGGAGCTTCATTAGCATATAGCACTCAGGGCATGTGCTGATTGCTTTACTAAGAATAAATATAGATCTGCATGACTTCAATAGCATCTGTAGAATCAGAACAATGCAAGTGGATTTTGAGGTCTGCAGAGGTCATGGATCTGAAGTAATATCGGATTGCCATATGAATACCTAAAATGGACCTCAGTGATTCAGCAAAAATGACTGCTGGAGGAAAAAAAAAAAAGCTGCAAGTTGTTTTTCGTTGATAACCATGTTCAGTGACTGTCAAGCCATGACAAGTAGATAAAGTTTGGGCACATGACCGTTTGAAATAGATACCTTATGGAAAGGAATAAGTCCAGATAGCTTTGCGGATTAGAGATATACACTAATGGTATATGCTGCGTATAGAACTGTTGTAACTCTAGTTCAGGGGTGCCCAAACCTCGGCCCAGGGACCATTTTCAGCCCTTGGGGACCCCCAATCCAACCCGCAGGGAGCCCCCAATCTCCAATGAGCCTCTGGCCCACTGGAGACTTGCTGGAGCCCGCGCTGGTCCGAAGCGACTGCTCTCAGCACAAGGGTCAACTGTTCAACCTCTTGTGCAAGCTGTGGGCCAAGGGCACCCTCGGCTGCTTGCTGTTTCACGTCTGTGAGGCAGCAGTGACAGCAAAGGAAAGGCCGGCCTTGCTTTGCACAACACCTTTGATAGGCTTTGAGCTATCGAAAGACCTTCATTCATGTAAGGTTCATCTCTAATATATTAATTAATGTAAATTTATTCAAAATTTAAATGTAAATTAATTCTTTCCCCCCCCCGGCCCCCAACACATTGTCAGAGAGATGATGTGGCTCTCCTGCCAAGAAGTTTGGACACCCCTGCTCTAGCTGAATGACAGTCCACTAAAGTGGTATAAGTCTGATCGTTTTGTAACCATTTTCCATTTCTCATTTCTCTAGGAGAATGTCATTATCTCAAGAAAAGCTGGCATCTTTTCGACTGCACACCGACAACTGCAGGTCCTTGCCTGGAATCTTCTGTTGCTCCGATAGGTCTCTTTGCATGAAACTTAAGAGAGACTAGCTTTTTAGGTTCATTGCCTCTATCCCCAAAAGCTAGCCAATTTCCAACATCCTGACAAGGTCATCTCCAGTTGTTCCAGCCCCTCTCTGATTCTCATCAGATACTGCACTTCTGGGTCAGGAATTAAGCTTGCTTTCTACTAATGTCTTCCATCTGTTTTGGATAAAAGCTGCTCATTATATGGCACCTATAATCTTTGGATAATTCCATGCTTTGGACTCTCTATTGTTCTGTACCCCAGTGTTTTGTCTGAGTACAACCTTTGCTTTTTGTACCTTGACTCAGCCCTAGGATAATCTCTGAATACCAGGCAGCCACAAATTGTGAGAACAGCAAAGGCACAACTGCTGAAACATGAGACTGTAGAAGTCTGCAACAGGACAGCAGAACCACAATGCAACAACATCTAACTACAAAGGTGGCTAATACCCAGCATGACCACCAGTCAATGAAAAAATGGAATGGGGGAAAGGGTTAAATGTCACCCACTCCCAATATAGTACTGACCCTGTGGAAGGGCATTTGTGGTTATTTGTAAGATCACATTTCTCATCATGTCTAGTCTGGTCACCAGTTTGTACAGCTGTGTGTTGCTCAGTGATCTGCCGACTAATGGCAGACTGGATATACAATGGTGGTCATTACTGGGCAGATAGTGATTGTAAAAAGCAATTTAGCAATAGTTGCTGTAATTGTTGATGCAATGTCTAAATGTACAGGTGTGCATCACTAAACAGTTATGTTCCATGAACCCTGTTGTTAAGTGACACGGTTCTTGAATGAAAATGACTTACCAGGTGCCAGAATGCCTCATGGAAGGCCCCAGAAGTCTCTGTTGAGCAGGGCCACTGTGGCCTTCAGAATGGCCTGCAGAAGTCTCTGGGAGCCTTTTCCGGTTTGCTTCTGAAAACTGGTAGTGCCTTCCCAAGGCTTCTGCAAACCATTCTGGGGCCCATGGAGGAGACTTCCAGTAAGAGGCATTCTAGCACCTGGTAAGTCATTTTTGCTTAGCAACCATGTCACTTAACAATGGGGTTCATGGAACATAACCCTGACGTTAACCAACGCACATCTATATATTCAGACATCACATCAACTATTAGGAATGGTATCAGAGGTTGCCCAAGTTTGAACCTGGTCAATGGCCCACACTATGGCCAAATGACCCATCAGAAAGCCAATCTTGCAGGTTGATTCCTGACTCCTCTGGTGGAATCAGAGGGCAGGCAGGAAGTGCCATGGTGTGGGCCAGTGCAGGACTCTGCCCCAGGGCACTGAGAAACCTGGTCGGTGCTATGGTCAGTGCTAAACAGGAAACTGAAAAGGAAGCTATGGTTGATGGAGGAGGAGGAGGAAGGAATGATCACTTCCAACCCTGAATGTCCTGAATTTATTCTAAGTCTGTTTTGCTTACCCTTTTTGATGTAAGCTATTCTGACAACACTTGAATGTAAACAACACATTTTGTGATGTAACAGGTCACACAAAGAACAGCCAGAAATGGCTACTCCTTTGCACTCAAACCCATTAATTTGAGGGACAACATACAAGCAATGAATGAAAAGCCGAGAAGAAAAGAACACTGAGGTTCCTTTCCACAATGGTGGTTTTGCTACAGAACCTGGTGCCACAATAAACATTTATAATCCATCAGTAAGCACTTCATGAGTTTCGGTGCATGTCCTCTTTTCACCTTTCTTAGATGGCAAAGAGTTCCACACGCTCCACCAGCAGGAATCCAGCCCACGCACGCTGAGTTAAACATCTCCCCATGCACAGAGACTGGGCACTAAGGAACAGTAAATGCAAGGACTTTGCATTTGTTCTGTTGTATCATCTTGTGCTTCACTGAGCAAGCCCTTGACCCTTTAAATACGCATCTCTCTTCATACTTAATGAAGAGGAATACATTCCATTACACAGAGTCTTTGGTCTGTTTCTTGCCAGGCTTCCCAACTCCATCCTTAATGCAGCAGCATCATTCTTCCTACAGCTATCTTTATTTGTCATCTGTAACATGACTGACTTTATAGACAATTGTCAATCTGGATGAATTGCGTGAATGTGGAAGAAGCAGCTTTCTGTGCAAGAAGAGAATTGGGGTGCCAACACACATTGCCTTCCCCCTCACCATTTTCATCCAAACTTGGTGGGCACAGGCATAGCCATATCCATCCAGTTGGAGAGTAGACTAGAGTCGGATCAGAGCCAATACCTTCCAGGCCTAGCACCCTAGCACCCAGCCCTACAGATGGCACACCATGTGCCATGAAACTCAGTCGAACTGAAATACAGCTCAATCACATCAAAAGAAATTTCTGCATGCATGTTAATTTCCAAGTGGGACTGAATGTGTGCCTTCCATCGTGTTAGATTTTGTTGCACACCTACTCTCCAACTGCATGAATCAGAGCCTATTCAGAGATATAAGATCTCTTTAAAGGAAAGGAAGGTGTGATTTGTCATAGATTCTCAAAGAGAAGCAGTTATGGGCTTACCTGTTGTGACTCCATGAACAACTCCTTCCTTGGTCTTGGAACCTGGTTTTTAAAAGAAGAGAGATCAGTTTTCAAAGGGATTCATGGAACATTTCTTATTTTAAATAGGAATTCAGAGATGCCGCAAACTCCCTTCATACCCAAATGACAGCAAGTTCCAGGGGCACACTTGTTATCAGGGCTACCATCCATTTAAAGCAGGGGTGCTCAATAGGTGGATCACGATCTACCGGTAGATCGTGAGGCAAAATGAGTAGATCATGGAGCCCTGTCTCTCCAAACTGTTAATATGTCAGTTTCGTCTAGTGACTAGATGAAACTGACATATTTAGCTGACACTAAAACTGACACTTTAGCTGCTCTTCAGGCATGCAGCAACAAAACTGGCGAAACTGACTAGACTCCAGCAGGGGCTCCATACATTAAAGGGGGTGTCTGTCAGACGCTTCCTTCCCCCCTGGTAGATCTCTGGGCCTTGCTGGGTTTCAAAGTAGCTCTCGAGCCAAAAAAGTGTGAGCACCCCTGATTTAAAGGAACCTCACAACCCAATCTTATGGGTTGTTCCACCAGAACTTGCAGTCCAGTGGTTCAGTGTGCTTTACAGCTGTCGCAAATGGTGACACGCCATTTTGAGCAGCTATTTATTTATTTTTATATACTGAATTTCTACTTTATCTCCCCAAAGGGCATTCAAGGGTTAGGCTGCTGCTGTACGTGGCTACGTGTCAGTTGCCATCCAACAAGCCATGGGGCAGGCGGGGCAGGGCAGTGAAGGGCAGTAGAGTAGATAAAAGAGGTGCAAAGCACTAAGTTTTGCAGGGAGCCTCACCATGCCTTGCAAGTAACCCCTCCCCCTCAGAGCCATTCCAGGCCACTAGAGCAAAACAGGGGCATATGGATCCATTTTGCTCTAGCTATCCAGAATGGCTCTGAAGGGGAGGGGGTTACTTGCACGGCATGCTTGCTTGCACAGCACTGTGAGACTCCCTGCAAAACTTGGTGCTTTGCACCTCCTCTAGCTATGCTTCTGAGGAGGGGGGATCCAGGCTGGGAAGGGAATGATATTGGCAATACTGGTGCTGCCAGTACCCTATCCCCATTCCTAGCCTCAAGCTGAGCCAGCAGAATCGCTGGTGCAGGTCTGAATAAAATAATTTGGGCAGCAGAAGCCTACGGAAAAGACAACATTTCATGTATTAATGAGTTTGCTTTTCCACCTCAGAGCAAAGTTCACCAAAGATAAACTTAATGGACCAATAACTGGCACTCATTGACAATTATAAAGACCCAATAGCTCTATTCACACCTCCTCATCCCTCACATACATTCCATGAATGTGTGAAATGGAAACAAGATCACAAGCAAAGATTCTTCCTGCTCACACATTCAATGAACACACACACACGCACACACACATACACACACACACACACACACACATTTGTGTATCTGAAAGAGAGAGAAGGTCTGAATGCAACTTAGGCAGGGCAGCACAGCAATTATATATTTGGATCAGCCTTCTGAATCCAGGTCTTTTAATACAAATTATTGACTCAAGAAACCAGGACATCAAGCGCTCTATGAACTGAAATTCCATTTCCCACATGGAGCATAACTTGTAGAAGTTATTCCTTGTTTCCATAAATAATGGCTAGTTCATAAATAATTTTTCAGATCCAAGGATCACCAGTGAATCTACACACAAGGAAGTCTCTTTTAAGATGTGTATATCAATTAACACAGGGGTGTCAAAAATAAGGCCTGCGGGCCAAATGTGGCCCCCAGAGGCAATTTATCCAACCCCCCATTACAATTGGGTTCTCCCAGCTTGATAATTGGGCTCTCTCCTATCTTGAAAATACAATTCAGATTTGCACATTTTCTCTTCTGTCGTTTGGAGCTAATGAGTTTCTGGGTGACAACAAAGTGTGTATTTCTGGTCATCATCTGCTTAATGATGTTGCTTTCTGCTTAATAATGTCACTTCCGGTCCTCAGCAGGAACCACGACTGCTAACTTTGGCCCTCTGTATGAAATGAGTTTGACATCCCTGAATTAACACATGGATTTCTCTAGCCCTTGGAATCCAGATACTAATCTCCTTGTTTACTCCTTTGTAGGCACACTTTGCCACCGGGTCTGAAAATGTACAAATCACTGTAGCATCTGCAAAATGTGGAGGGAGGGAGGAGCCAAGAGGCATGCCAGCATCCGAAAGCCTTTGTGTTTGGAGTTGCTCTGAATCAACAGATTTTATTATATGTTACGTTGCTCCTTACATAATCATCATTAAGAGTGGTTGTTCATACCCTTAATTAAAAATCCTCCTACCAGAGGCCACACTGCATGTGATCTGTTGTTAGCAGACACAGACAAAGTGGGGACTTGATGTGCAGCCTTCTTTGCTAGAAGATCAGGAGAAGATATTTAGCAGAGATAGCTGTCAACTGCACAGGAGTGGATTAGAGCTGTTTTCTGTTACATGTTCATTTGTACTGGCCTTTATTTGATTACTTGTATCTTCTTTTTTGTACTTGTCTGCTGTGTTTTAATATTTGTATTTTGTGTTCCCCCCTTTTAAAAGGCAATAAAGAATTTACCTAGGAAAAAAAGTAATAGTTAAAAAAACCCTGAGAGAGGCAGTTAACGTTCCAGGTGTGCAATCCTGACAAAGCCATTCCTTGTAACCCATAATCCTGGCACAAGTGTGCCAGATATCATTTTGATGCCTTTCAGGTGGAGAACAAGGCAATGTACGAGTTGAAGATTATGGGAGTTTTCTAAAAGCCATACATGTGATATTTTGTAACAACTGGACTGGAGAAGTAGATAAAAACAGCTGGAACATGTTCAATCTTTACCAGGAGCAGGGTCAGCATTAGGGCATGTTGTGGAATCGGTGGAAGATTCTCGATGAGATAATGGTTGGCAACCTTCAGTCTCAAAAGACTATGGTATAAGCCTACAGCACCCGGTATTCCCAGGTGGTCTCCCATCCAAGTACTAACCAGGCCTGACCCTGCTAAGCTTCCAAGATCAGACGAGATTGGGCATGTGCAGGGTAACAGTTCAAGGAGATAGGGTGTGGTGCTAGCAGTGCCCCCTTGCTTAAGATCAGCCAGGAAACGTAGGGTTAACCCCAGGGCTCCAATTAGTAGTGGGTGTGCTGCCCAGCTATAGCCACTAGAGGCAGCCAGGTCACTATAGGAATAAAAGCAGCACCTGAAGCAATGGGTGCTTGTGGGTTGAGAGCTGTGGGTTGAGAGCATCCACATTCTTGTCCCTATCCTTGGTAAATCACAGACCACATTTTTGTCTTATTAAAAATATATATTAGGGCAACTTGCCAGCATTGCTCTCAGGAATCAGCTTCCTTCCATGGGGTCTATCTACTAAATCTGGCCAGATAGTAAAGATCTAGGGCAATGGACCTAGAGGGAAATGGATGCATCAGGTATCTAATTCACATGCACATAAATGCATGCACATGTATACTTTTAAAAAAAAAGTTTAATATTTTCCTATGCACATTTTCCTAAGCTACCGTGCAGTGCTCTACCTGCTGTTTCCTACACTTCAGGGGCCACGGTATATTTTGAACCATCAACAACACGCTATCCAATAATCCCATTTTTCTACTAAGTTTCAGCCAAAGAAGCATCACCTCTCTTGGCTTTTAGATCAGTAGAGAGCTGGTGACTGCAGAGTAAACAAAGACTGGATGCTGCAGTTGGCAAAGAGCCTTCAGCAGTGTGTAACAGGGGGGTAGGCTCTGGGCATGAGAGCTGGAACATTGCAAGCACGTCCCTATTTTTATCTGTGAAATACCAGAGAGCATGAAAGTAGCACAGGTAGGCATTTCAAACCGCTACCAATGTTCATTTCTCATCACTCCTGAAAGTGCTTGGCCAGAGCGCACTCTGTACATTTTTGTTGCCCCCAAATGGAGGTGTGCAAGCTCACATTCTGTTAGGCCCCTCTGGCTTATATATTTTTTCTTTACCACTTTCACAGAACAAAGCTCACATTTTCTTTGTGCTAATGGTTGGCTACGTCCCTCATTTGCAGGCAGACAGCCAATCTCCTCAGTATGCGCACAGAAGGCCTGGCATCTTCACCAAGCAGGCTACCGTATGGCTCCGTGCTGAGCATGAAGTCACTGCACGTGACAAAGGGAAAGCAGCCTAGACTTTTTTGATCATCTGTTTTGTGTTCCATCCTTCTCTCTAGCTATGAGATTTTTATTATTTTTTTCAATGATTTGGGGAGATGAAATGCAAGACAACAATGTGAGAAGGATCCATGCAATTGTTCCTGGCCCTGCAACTGCTATATTCACACTGCAAGTACACTGCAAGTACAGGCTTCAGGACATGTTGCAGGGCCATATGAAGGGTGGAAGGTCCACTCAAACAGACATCAATACATCAGAAAACAAGCAGGAGAGAATTAAGAACATAAGAACAGCCCCACTGGATCAGGCCATAGGCCCATCTAGTCCAGCTTCCTGTATCTCACAGCGGCCCACCAAATGCCCCAGGGAGTACACCAGATAACAAGAGACCTCATTCTGGTGCCTCCCTTGCATCTGGCATTCTGACATAGCCCATTTCTAAAATCAGGAGGTTGTACATGCACATCATGGCTTGTACCCGTAATGGATTTTTCCTTATGAAAACTTGTCCAATCCCCTTTTAAAGGCGTCCAGGCTAGACACCATCACCACATCCTGTGGCAAGGAGTTCTACAGACCAACCACATGCTGAGTAAATTGTATGAATTCCCACTTTTTAAATCCCCCCAAATTAGCAGTGAACTGCAAGATTAGTCTGCATGTGCCAATATGAGATTGCATTTCAGGGATGGGACTTAACAGCCCAATCCTGTTGGCAGGGCTGGCCTTAGGAGATGCATGGCCTAATTCCACACAGTCCTTCAGGGGCAGTCTCGCTGCACGTTCCTTGTGGGCCCCCCTTACCCACAACGAGCTATGGCAAGCGGTTCAAGCCAGGTTTTGGGTGATTTCGGGCCCATTTGAAGCAATGGTGAGCCCGCAAGAGGTCCGCTTGCCATGCTGGACTCTGAATGGAGGTTTACCTCCGTGCAAGGTGCTGGCAGCTACTGCAGGCTGCCTGCTCCCTGCCACAGTGCTGTGGGCCCCCCAGATGCAGGATCCAATTGAGCAAAATCACTCAAATCATGTTAAAGCCAGCCCTGCCTGTTGAACCTCACTGCCAGAGCTGACTGCTGAAAAACAGCTGTAAAAAGCACTCTGGCCACCTGTAGTGACAGACTCAGAAGGAACTGCTGAGGCATGTAAGATTGGTCGGGGAGGCAGGGAAGGGGTAGGGAGTGAGGAGGCTGTGGAGGGAGTGGATCTCGTGGCGATGGCATGCACCAGATCCTATCCCCTCCCGCAGCCACTTCTCCATCCTCTTTCTCTCAGATTTACGCAAGCAAGAAGAACCATTGCAGGGCATGAGGCTTACGGAGTGGAAAGGTGGCAGAAGGACATGACTGGGCTATAAGTCACTAATAATCCTTGCCATTTTCTTAGCAGTGGCTTACAATGAGTTGGAATGAAAATCAGAAGTCATGGAACACAAAAGTTAGCAAAATGAAACGTGAACGAACCTTAGGAAATTAAATGAAAGTCTGCTGTGCTCTTTGAAGTCAGTCAGATGATTCCCATGCTTAAACATTGGACCATATAGCTAAATGTCCTGCTCAACACTCCATTGGATCAATTCTAATGTTAAACTTTCGAGTTCAGTTATAAGCAGGAGGCAACCAAGTGTTGTCATTGTGGCCATGAGGAGGGGCCATGGCTCAGTGGTAGCATATGTGCTTTGGACTCCGAAGGCTCCCATTCCAGGCAGAGAAGAATCTTTAGCAATATGTAATATTGGAGTAGAATCCAGATTGTGATCCTCACTACTAGAACTTGAAAAACATGTACTTATTTTGGTCTATGAAGTTTGGAGGGCATGCAGTCTTAATAAATAAATAAAACAAATCTCTCAGGCAAAATAAAATTCTCCCAGTTTGGTTCATCACCGAACAATGTTATGATCAGTGCTGGCCATCCACACAGCCACAGTGGTCATGGCGCTCTTCTTTTATGGTGGCCTCTTCTTTCCAGCTCTCCCAGTAGCTGCTATCTAGGATCGCATGTGATCCAAGATGGTGGCGCGCAGGACAGCTGGGAAGAAGATATCGCCAGAGGCATCCCATGGGCCAGCTCCGCCCCTCTGGGCTGTGCCTACACACGGTGGCGTAGCTGGAGGGGGGGCAGAGCAGCTAGCCTGGCGGGGAGGGTCAGCGGGGTGGGCAAGTGACCCCTCCCTTTGAAGCCATTCCCATACGGCTCCATTTTGCTCCCCCCGCCGGGAATGGTGCTGAAGGGAGGGGCCGCTTGCCCACCCTGCTGCCAGCCTGAGTGCTCCGCCCCCCTCCAGCTATGCCACTGCCTACACACCAATCATTTCCGGGGCTGGCCCATGGATGCAGTCCACAATTATTCCAATTTTTGCCTCCGCAGACTCTTAGATCAGTGGTTCCCAACCTTTATCTGGTAACGTTAAGGAGGAAGTACAGAAGAATGGGTGCCAGCCATTCGTGCCGACAGAGACAGCCTTCCATTGATGAAATTGGGAGAGAACTCTTGAGATACAGGAGAGTTTTTTCTGACTGATGAAGCTCATAAATGCCAAGCCAATTCCATGCTGAGCTAAGTCAAGTTTGCTGATCAAGGATGCTCCCTATTCATGCCACTGTACCTCTTCCCCTAATCATTGCTCTTCCTTCTCATCAATCTTTGAGCTCCTATAGAGAATCTCTCTTCCCAGAAATTCTTGAGCATCTGTTACTATCCTGCCAAGCAGTAAGGAGAACTTTTTTTTTACCATGCATCAGGTGCAAGTGTGTCGTAAAATCGTATCTACCCTCTAAAATGTGTCACTTAAAGCAACAGCAGAAGTACCGCATGTTGAGCTCAGATAAGATTGCCCACTTACCCACATAGAGGACGCCTTCTTTCGTTTTCCCTGCTGCTTCTGCCACACCCTGTTTCGTTTTCTCTGCTGCTGCCACAACTCCTTCCTTGGCTTTGTTAAATCCTTTCATGAATACATCCATGGCCAAGGAATTTCGGTAGCCAGCACTGGAAAGAGACAATAATAGAATTGAATACAGGTCATTTAAGATGCTGTAATTGATGCTTGTTGATGTACATGAAAACACTTGCCTATAGCTCTGTTCATATAAGTAAATATGGGGGATAATCAATGCATGTAGGAGGCAGATGGATTACTTTGGTTCACCCCACCACCACCCCAGCATTCATATATGTTAGTCCCAAAAGGCTTAAAACCTTAGAACCAGGGTCCCTTAAGGACCACCTCCTCTCATATGAACTTGCCTTGGTATTCAATCTTCATCCAAGACCTTTCTACAGATCTCCATACCAGTTGAGGGTGATGATCAGTTGTGACAGGACACTTTCTGTGGTGGCACCCCACCTCTGGAACACTTATTTGCTGGGCTTCACCCTTACTATACTTTTTTATTTGCCTGGAATTTATAGAGTGTCTTAGTCCTGACGGTAAGTTTTTATCTGGATTTTAAAAATAGTTCTCTTGTCTCTTCTATGTTTGCTGTTCTGTGGCATTTTTAAAATTTTATGTGAACTCAGAAAAATGGTATTAATACTTAATATCTTCTGCACAGATCTTATATGTGTACAGACCAGAAGCCTTTAGGTTCTGCATGTGCGAGCTGCACCTTGCAAAAACTATAAAATCAACCAGCAGAGATCAAGACCTCCAAATGCATTGACAAAATGCATTGATTTTCCCCATAGTTAGTCACATGCACAGAGCTTATGCATGCCTACAAACAACTTTTTCACCCAGATATGGGCATTTAAATTCAGCTGCACTCATCACTGAAGTCTCACTGGTACATACACGTAGAAATAACCCGAAAACATCCCATATTTCCTATAACAAGGAAATGCAAAAAAACAACAAAAAATGCAAGGCTCAGATAGTGAGGGACCAGTTTCCTAAAGAGCCCCAATTTTTGCAAGTTTCCTTCTATGCAGTGACCAATATATATAAATGAAAAATTGTGTGGGTTTAGGGAGCTGTCTCGCATCATCTGACTATGCTCCACCTACAGAGCTGACTACTGCAGTTCAAGAAAGCCCTCCAAGGATTCAGGGAGGGCTCTTCCACTGCCTGAGTTTCACTGGAGGCACCAACAACTGAACCTGGGATTGTAACTTTATACAGTATATGCAAAGTAGTTTCTCTCCCACCGAGCTCTTTGCTCCCTAGCCTGACAGAGATGCCTCTCCTCCAGGGACGGAACTATCAAGTGACTCGAGTCAGAGTCACGAAGATCAGCGTTTTCACCGACTCATGACCACTCGAGTCAGCTACACTGATGACTCAGGAACTGACTCAAGTCTGAGGCCACTGACTTTGCACTCAGTCCCGATGCACGTAGACTCGAGTCTGTCTATGCCTGGGTGTGCTTGCTTACTTTTTTTGCGGCATGAAAGACCTCGTGAAGCCATCACTCAGATTGGGCGAGCAGCAGGGAAGTTCTAGCCAGGAGGCAGGGTAGGGTTAATGTTTGCTTTTGCATCTGAGCAGGAGGGGGGAAGGCTGGAGTGGGCTCTCTTGCCCATCTCTAAAGGAACCAATGATAACTGGACAAAGGATAAGTGGTCTGCTTTGTTTCTGTGGATGAGAAAGGGCAGAAGGAGGAGCCCAAGGGGGTTCTTGTCTTCAAAATGGCTGAAGAAGCCCAGGGAAAAAGGAGGCAGGGAAGGGGGGAGGGTTGTAGCAATCATGCTTCCCAACTGGATGGCTGTTGTGAGCTCCATTATTACTTGGGAGGAGGTAGCCACACTGAATGACCAACTACATTGGGACTACTTCTGAGCAGAGCTGCAAAGGATTGGGTTGTCCTGGTAAGCCTTGCAGCTGCTGCACGTGACCCACCTCCCTCTTGCCGCTTCTGTCCCCACTCTCACGCAGTCCCTCCCACACCTTCCTGCCTTGTTTACAGTTGGGATGGGGACAGCAGGGTTAAAGAGAACTCAGGCACACACAAACCCACACAGCTCTGTTTTTTCCCATGGAATTGCAGCTTGCTTTTAACATAAGTCTTTTTGAGTCGTGAAAATGCTCCAGGTGATTCAGAAAGTGCCCCCATTATGACTCATTTTCATGGGGGGGGGGCAGGAGAAACTCATGACTCGACTTGAGTCAAGCCAAGTCTGACTTATCCATCCCTGGGAATGGATTGGCTTGTTGTAACAGACGACCAGAGAAGAGGATGTACTATGCTGTTTGCCAACAACCCATTTACTTCCCAGCAGGCTAGCAATGTACTTGAATTAACGGAAATAATTTTGCCCAATTTCCTTAAGAATGAGTTCACAAATGCAGGCTCTTCATTCAATAACCGCAGCATCAAACAGTGGAATTGCCCGTGTGAAACAACCACCGCTGATCAAACATGGGCACAGCTTTTGTACCACCCTGCATATTTATTTTTATACCGCTCTTCTTTCAAGGAGCTTGAAGCAATGTACATTGCCCCTGAATTAGCCTGAGAAGATATGAACACATGTCTCACAACTAGATGATACTCTACAAACAGGCTCTTGCCACAGTTGCCCCATTTTTCATTCGTAGTAGCCATACATTCAGATGAAGTCATCAAGTGAAAAGATACTGTGTGATGTACTACCAGATGATACATATGCTTGCCTTTTCATTGAGCACAACTTTTTTTAGCCCCTTGACAACAGCGGGAACTAACTAAAGCCTACATCAGTGATCTCCCCTTCTTCACCAAAAGCTTCAGTGGTTCTACTAAACTACTTCAGTAGTTCTCAAACCCTTTAGCACCAGGACCCACTTTTTAGAATGACAATCTGTTGGGACCCACCAGAAATGATGTCATTAACCAGGAAGTGGTATCATGGCCAGCAGTGACATCATCAAGCAGGAAAAATTTTTAACACCCCCATACAACAGAAACAAATCAATTAAGTTAATTAAAAGTTTACAATAATTATGTTTAAAAATTTATTTAAAATAAAGAACCCTCCAAATTCTCCCAAGCAGTTGCTGATAAGTTTAAAAAAAAAAATTCCCCAATCATCCCAAAGGCTAAAATCCTATCCACACTTAGTCTGGAGTAAGCCCCATTGACTATCATTGTTCAAAGCATAGACATAGTAACCTGTTAAAAGTACAGTTCTGTATCCTTTCCCCAGATGAGTCACATACCATGGTAGCATCTAGTTTTATATATTAAATAATAAGCAACTCCCACTACAATTGAGGCATGTGTGCACAAGTTCATTCCAGCTGGTGTACTGTACACTTTCAGTATATTTTCTGTACTGCAGGTTTGTGTGAGCACGGAGGAAAGCAAACCCCCCATTAATACAAGGGAAATTACTCACTTCAACACCTATGTATTGGCAACCTTCAGTCTCGAAAGACTATGGTATCGCGCTCTGAAAGGTGGTTCTGGCACAGCGTCTAGTGTGGCTGAAAAGGCCAATCCACTTCAACACCACAGGGCGTCTAATCCAGATGGTCTCATCTGATCCATATATACTCAGCCCCTGTCTACTCAGGGTGGCTTACTCTTTTAGTAAGCATGCACAAGGTTGCAGCCATGCAGTCTGATCCTAGTCACCATTTTGTGCAAGGAAATTCCATTGCAGTCAATGAAACTTACAGCCCAATCTTATGCATGTCTACTCAGAGGTAAGTGCCAACGGTGCTTACTCCCAGGAAAGTGTGGATAGGATTGGGCTGTTACTCTGAACTAAGTATTGCATAGGCTTGCAATCTGAATGTGCAACAAATGACTGGATTTCTTATTTGCAATCCTATTCATACCCGTGAGTAAGGATCATTAGCACAGAGGACCTTCCTTCCAAGCAAACAGGCACAGGGTCAGACTATAAGAATGTCAGAGCTGACTTGCTGGAGTAGATCAAGGTTTCTCTAACTCAACATTCTGTTTCCAACAGTGATGAGCCTGAGATGCCCTGTGCTCTTTTAAGCCATTAGCACTCTGTACGTACTCAATTCCTTTTCATTAGCCAAAAGAAAAAATTCATCTAGGTCCCATTTCTGCCATTCTCCAACAGCAGGACAAACGGAAGCTGGGCTTTGGTGCAGCAGCAGCAAACAGTGCACAAATGAGTAATTATTTAAAAATAGGAGTGTGAATTATTGTTAACACACCCTGGGGGGAAAAAATCTAGGAACTCTTAGGGAGTGAGGTGATGGGGAGGAGCTTGATACTGCCTTTAAAAGGAAGATCCTAACATTAACCACTGAGCTCATGCTTGAATAGATACCAGAATGTTTTTTTAAACACCCCATATTGCTCGTGTTCAGACAAACACCAATCAAACGGAGACAAATCCACATTCAGTGAAAAGGGGGTCCTTGTGGCCACCTATTTGATGTACTTTCCTGCATCCTAACACAGTTTTAAGAGAACCAAACCCTTACTTTTCATTGTGTTACCTTCCCCAGTACTCCCACCCTTAATGACCCTCTTCAATTATCAGGTAAATATGTCCGTCTGATCAGATCAGATCATGGTGATCAGACAAATCCCCAAATCTGCCTGGATTCTAGCCATTCCTGGGACATGAGCCAAAACTTCCTCAGACTTGTCAAAGGGGGCATCCAATTTCTCCAAGAGCCAAGACCTTTGGATGTTGTGACCTATGGTGCCCGTCTCTCTTGCACAAATAGACACACACACAGCAGGTTAGAGCATTGGTTTAAAGGGAGGGGAGCATTTAGGCACAGTATTTAACAGTGTGGAAGCATTCAGGATCCTGCCTGCCTATAGGAGCTTTGACGTAAACATCTTGATAGAATGGTTGCAATTCCTGATCTGCCTGGGCTAGGCTTCAGAGGTGGCTAAGAATGGACCCCCTTGCCATTTAGAATGGCAGACAGAGCAATGGTCCCTATTCCCCACTTTCCTGCAAGCACTTTGCTTCTTTGCCAAAGTGCCCATCCTGGCTGCCTGCCAACACTCACACCAGTTCAATGGGGCCCCAGCATCACCAGTTTTCCCTACAATCCCTGGGAAATGAGACAGATGAAATCACTCTTGCAATGGAAGAGAGCAGGTGCTTCCATTCAAATTGAGATACAGGCAAACCTGATGCCTGCAAGGCACTTTCTCTGCAAGAGCAAGAGACACCTGTTCCCTCTGAGCCTCTAGCCTCAGCACAAGGCAGCATCAACCCCAATGCCCAGATTTTCCCTGTTCCACACCTTTCTGGTTTCTCTGTAGCAGCGCTTACAGAAATGCAGGGCTGTGACCCTTCGTCTGTCCACCCACAGCCCACCACACCCATATTTTTGCTCAGGAAAAATGAGGCTGATGCCTCAGAACGAAGCATGCAACCTTATGCACATTTACTCAGAAGTAAGTCCCACCATGTTCAGTGTGTGTGTGTGGGGGGGGGCTTACTCCCAGGCAAGAGTGCAGAGCTGCTCCAAAGTAACTGCAAGCCCGACCTTTGCAGAAGTCAATACCCACTGAGAGCCCGATCCTATCCATGTCTACTCAGAAGTAAGTCCCATTGTGTTTAGTAGGGTTTACTCCCGGGAAAGTGTGTATTGCAGTGACTGTCAACCTTTTTCATTTCAGGGCACACTGACAAGGCATTAAAATTATCAAGGTACACCATCAGGTTTTTGACCATTGACAAGGCACACCATGCTGCTAGTGGAGGCTCACAGTCCCCATTGGCCCTACTAACAAATGACCTCCCCCCAAATTCCTGTGGCACACCTGTGGACCACTCGCGGCACAGTGGTTGAAAATGGCTGGTGTATAGGGTTGCAGCCTAAGCTCCGTAGGATTGACTCCCAAAGATTTCAACCCTGGAGAGCTTCTCTTCGGTTCAGTCCTATAGGGTGCCCCCTTCTTTCCTTGCTTCCTCCCCCTCCTCTTCCTCCCTCGCCCAAGGAAAACAAGTTAGCAAACTCAAGACTTACCCTTCTGCTCCTTTGACTTGGTCGGGCTGCGAGCTGCAGGGATCGCAGGACCAAACCCAGGACACCCAGAGAGTTGTCAAGGATGCTTCCCCTTCCCTGGTCAGCACATCACTGCCGAGGGATGCAGGCGCCCAGCGTGGAGTGGTACCCCACCCTGCAAGGAGAGGAGGGGATCAAGCCCTCACCGCCAGCTCGGGGACTGGGGAACAGCCCGCTTCTGCCCCCTGCCTCCAGCTCCGCCTGATTTGCCAGGTAGCGAAGACAGGCAGCGCCCAGGGGCGAGGACGCCGCCCTCCCACTCTCTGCCTCCATCCTCGCCTGGCTCCGCCCGCGCAGCCTGCTCCAGGGATGCGCGCCCGCTCTGCATGGGGAGGGACGGATCTCTGCGCTCCCCTCCCCCCGGTGGGAGGGGGGCTTGCAACAAGTTGAAAGGCTTGAGCTCAGGAAACAAGCTCAAGCCTTCCAGTGGCATTGCAAGGGGGGGTCTCTGGCAGGCATTGCAACCTTAGCCCCTCCCCTTTGACCATCCCTCCCCCTCCCCACATCTGCCACACTTCCTCTTTCAAGAGATGGGTATTTTTGAAAAGAACCTCTGAGCACAGTATTTTTTTTTTTCTTGTTCCATCAAGTAACTGCAGAAGAGAAAAGCATAGGGTTGTCTACTCAGAAGTAAGTCCCATCGAATTCAATAGGGCTTACTCCCAGGAACATACCAAGATCCAGGTCTACAGAGCTTGCGTCCTGAGTACACTTCTGTACTGCAGCGAGTCATGGACTCTTCGCTCACAACAGGAGAGGAAACTGAGCGCTTTCCACATGCGCTGCCTCCGACGCATCCTCGGCATCACCTGGCAGGACAAAGTTCCTAACAACACAGTCCTGGAACGTGCTGGAATCCCTAGCATGTATTCACTGCTGAAACAGAGACGCCTGCGTTGGCTTGGTCATGTCGTGAGAATGGATGATGGCCGGATCCCAAAGGATCTCCTCTATGGAGAACTCGTGCAAGGAAAGCGCCCTACAGGTAGACCACATCTGCGATACAAGGACATCTGCAAGAGGGATCTGAAGGCCTTAGGGATGGACCTCAACAAGTGGGAAACCCTGGCCTCTGAGCGGCCCGCTTGGAGGCAGGCTGTGCAGCATGGCCTTTCCCAGTTTGAAGAGACACTTTGCCAGCAGTCTGAGGCTAAGAGGCAAAGAAGGAAGGCCCATAGCCAGGGAGACAGACCAGGGACAGACTGCACTTGCTCCCGGTGTGGAAGGGATTGTCACTCCCGGATTGGCCTTTTCAGCCACACTAGACGCTGTGCCAGAACCACCTTTCAGAACGCGATACCATAGTCTTTCGTGACTGAAGGTTGCCAATACTACTCCCAGGAAAGTGTGGATAGGATTGGGCTCTAAGGGCCCAATCTTATCCAACTGTCCAGTGTCAGTGCAGCCACAATGCAGCCCAGAGGAAAGGGAACAAACATTTCCTTACCTAGAGGAGACCTATGTGGCTGCCCCCCTATGCAGGATGCAGTGCTTGTCTTATTGGCATGGCTGCACCAGCACTGGAAAGTTGGATAGGATCAGGCCCTAAGATCCCTGCCGGCTCAGAGCCCTATGCATGTCTACTCAGAAGTACATCCTCTTATAGTCAGTGGGGCTTACTCCCAGGAAAGTATGGATAGGATTGTAGCCTCAAGGCCCAATCCTAAACAGTGCATGCCAGCTTAGCGCCAGCCAGTGGACTGCCCCTGCTCTGTCGCACTGGGTGGCGGAGAGGTAGGTGGGGGCATGGGGGGGAGGCGTTCTGGGGGTGGTGGGAGGGTGGGGAGAGGGCGGGGAAGAGGCATGCCAAGGGGAAGGAGTGGGGCAGGAGGGAGGTGGGACTGGTGGAGTGACCTCCACCAGATCCTGAGCCACCATGTTGGCGTGCCTCCCATGGGTCAGCATAGAATCAAGTAGCCCCATTGCTGGGCTACTCACTGTACCCAGAGGGAAGGGGGCAAAAGTCCCCTTCTCCCAAGGAGCCACCGGCGCTGCCCTGGTTGCGCTCAGGATGCAGCAGCAGCCATTTTCGGCACCGCTGCAGCCCCACACACCAGGCAGCTCAGGATTGGGTTGCCCAACTCCAGCCTATCTGGTTCAGCATCCCCCCAAGGGCCTACCAGATGCTGCCTGGAAGCCCTCACCCAGGAGAACATGAAGGCAACAATTTCTCTTCCCCTTGTTTGCTCCTGAACAATTGATATTCAGTGGCACATTGTCTCTGAACTTGGAGCGCTCCATTATGGCAAATAATCACGACTAGACCTTCTCCTCTCTGTCTGATGAATCCCATTTTAAAGTTATCAGGAGCCATCACCAGATCTTATGGCCGTGAGTTCCATCAATTATGTTTTTTTATGGCTTTCTTTGGGTTTTCTGCTCAGGGTTTCCCACCAGGGCGAAGAAGAAGAGCCCTGTACAGCCCTGAGCTTCAGCCAGCATCTTCCATTGAGAAATCAATCCCTACCTTTATTTCTCTTCTTGTTTTCTAAATGGGAGCTGGACTGGGGGTCCCACATATCACTATCTCAGCACTGGGGGAAAGAGGCATTCATCCAATCTGGATCGCCCCCACCCCACACAACTCTTCTTTGACTCAGAAAGGAAACTGCCATATTCAAACCCTTATGCCAGTGATCTGTGCCTCCCTTGTATCTTAGAGCCGTACTTGTGAGCTGGAATAGCATAGTTGCATAAGTGGTTAAGAGGTCTTGCAACTTCCCCGGTTCAGATCTTGTCTCTGCCTTACAGGGTCGTTGCTGAGTACATAAGATAATACAAATGAAGCATTTTACATTCTCAGAAAGCTCTAAACAAGAGCTCAATCCTATGCATGTCTACTCATAGATAAGTTCCAAGTCCTATCTAACTTTCCAGCACCAGATGCAGCAGCCAACAGGGTGTGTGCTGTGGTGTAGGTGCAGTAATGGAGGCCTCCTCAAGGTAAGGAAACATATTCCCTTACCTTGAGACTGGATTGCAGCTGCATCAGCACTGGAAAGTTGGATAGGATTGAACCCTAAGTCACATGGTGTTTACTGGGGCTTGCTCCCAGGAAAATGTGTACTGTAGCCTCAATGTTGTTATTACCTGCTGGCTTCCCTTCCAGTGTTTGATTGAAAAAATGGCAGCCCAGCTCTACCTAGAGGTCATCTCTGTTCCTTCCTTGAAATCTCAAAGGCTTGTGATTTGTCAGGAATGAAAATACTCTGCACGAGCTCAAAAGCCCATCTCTCTTTAATATCACTTCACATAATGTTGCTGCTTTGTTAATGTTTTGCATCCTCAGCCCTGAACTTGAACCTATTCTCATTGCAAAGATATATTTCACATTAACAGCCCAATCCTATTCCCCCCCCCATTCCAAGACATGCAGCTGTGCCAACCGAGCATATGCTGCAGCTGGTTGGGGGAGGGGGAGATCAGACTTACCTCTGCCTGATCATCTATGGGTCTCCGCAGGCCCATGCCAGCTATTTTGCTGGCGTAAGTCTGGGGAGAGGAAGGGGGAGGACAGTTTGGAAAAACTAGCATAGGATAGAATCTAGGATGCATTTGGTGCATCCACCATTACCGCGGGATCCACCTGGCCCACAGCCTCCCTGTTCTTTCCCCCTCCCCACCCAGTTTAATATGAGGCATTGGATTTCATTATCTGTGGTTTTTGGTATCTGCAGGCGGTCCAAGAACCAATCCCATCCAGATGCGGTTTTCAAACTCTCCAGGAGTTTGAAACCCTCAATAAGTCTTTGCGGGGGCAAGGCAGCAGGGGAAAGGGGAAGGAAGCGGAGCGCGATCGCCCCACTCTCCCTTTCGCTGACCTGGGGAGCCCTGCAGGCGCTCACGCAGGGCTCCCCACACAGAGGGATGGCTGCTGCAGAGACTGGAGGGTGCACCCCAGTCCCTGCAGCCCGTCAGAAGGGAAAGCGGAGCGATCATCCTCCGCTTCCGGTTTTGCGGTGTGGGGTGCAATTGCTCCGCTTTCACTTTTCCTGACCTGGGGAGCCCTCCAAAGGTTGAGCAGGACTCCCCGCACCCCCTGGAGGCTGCAGGAGGCTTGGGCAAGTTCACCCAAGCCCCTGCAGCCCCCCTGAGCGGCGTGATGCCTTCCCCCTGTCTCCTGGCTGCCCCTGCCCCTTAAGGGGGCAGAGGCCAGGACTCACAGGTTGGGGCGTTGTGACGCCCCAGTTTGAATACCACTGCCCTACAGATACTGAGGTCCCAGCTGTAGTGTTGACAATTCCTTTCTCTTTCTGGAAATAATTTTTTTTTATTTGCAGTCTTCCCATCACAAGCGTGATATCTGCAATCTTGCTCTTTTTTCATGGTGTAAAGTTTAATTCCTTTCTGAAGAATTCAGTAAACCTTTATATGGTTCCCTCTCCCATAATACTTCTGTCAGCTATTATTTCCAACAAAGCTGTTTCTCCCCCATCACAGAGGCATCTTGCAAAGCTACACATCTTTCTTCCTTTATATAACTGCCCTCTGTATGATTTTTTTTGTCTGTTTTTAAAGGAATTGTCCTACGCAAATGTGCTTTGTCTAGCTCAAAGGAAACTCACCCATAAGAATAGAGGAGAAGGAGTTTTGTGGGAGATTTATGCCCTTCTGAGCACAATTCTAAGCTTGCGCTCAGACAGTGTAAACCAGCCTGGGAGTGTCACAGAAGTGCCATAAGGCACTTCTGTGATGGCTCTGGAGCAGGGCAGAAGGACACGCACCAGTCTGCTCCTGCCAGATCCAGACTGGCACAAGATCTGGCACAAGATCCGGTGGGACCGGCCTTTGGCACTTAGGCCAGATCTTAATACCCCTTTCAAGCAACCTGGCATTGCACCAGGCTGTTCAGATCTGTTCGAGCAATTTTGCAGGTGCAGATCTGAGTAGCCCTATTGAGGTGGCTCAGGCATTACTCTGGATAAGGGAACATATAAGTCTCCTTACTCCAAGTTGTGCTTCCTCCACCTTCAAACCTGTGCTGGATACAACACAGGCCAGCTGACCTCCCTGTTCCAGCACAGATTAGGATTTGGTTGCCCGATATAGTTAGGAAGAGAAAGAATAGAAATTGGAATTTTTGTTGTTTTAAAGGAATAAGAGGAATTTTCTACATAGCCTACTCTCTGCATGTATATGGTTGTGTATGCATGTAATTCCTGCCAAGGTAACCCAATGCAGAGGTTCAGACTGAACCTCCACTGAGTTGGACTGTATTTCCTTGAACTATCAACAAAAGTGAAAAATAATGGCCTTTGCAGATGGGAATTTCTAGGGATGCCAGTGACCAGGCCACATTTGACCAGAACACAATTGTACAAGATGCAAATACCCTAGTACCCAATTCTACATCTACCTCTGTAAGATTGTGGGAAGAACTGTGTTGAATCAAACCAAAGGTCCATCTAATTCAGCATCCTAACAGCATCCAGCCAGATAACTTCCCAGAAGTCACGAAACAGCTCATGAATGCCACAATCCTTCTTGCACTGTGTTTTCCCAACACTCAGAAGTATAACAGCTCAGATCATAGGGGTCCCTTTTAATTATCATGGCCAGTAATAGATTCCTCCTTCATACATTTGTCAAGTCCTTTTTCAAACCAGCAAAGCTAGTGAGCATCACCATGCCCCCTAAATCATATATGAACCCTGACAGTGCAGAAAAGAACAGCTGCCAGCTTAAGGTCTAACTTGGAGGCAGGCTCATTTAAATCAGTAGCACTTATTACCAAGGATAAGGGTTTAGGGTATGAGTGGCAGTTGTGTATTGACTTTGTGTGTGTGTGTGTGTGTCCCAGTGTTGCCACACCACTCCTCTCTCTTTTGTTTAAAACAATTACACAGCTGAACATCCTAAATGGAACCGGAAAGTAGTCTTGCCTCTCTTTGCTCTCTTCTGTTCCAACCTAATGAGTTCTCTAGGGAATGAAGAGAGTTTTTAGTTCACTGGCTTTCCAGTGTTGGTCTGTCTCATGGGAGGAGAAACACGCTCCTTAGCACATTATAAAAGGCTCCAGACTACATATCTAGATTCTAGAATTCTGAAATGCAGAAGCCCTATTCAGAATTTTTGATTCATATCATGGAATCATAGAGTTGGAAGGGTCCTAATAGGGTCAAACCCCCTGCCTGTAGCAGGAAATCCTCCCAGAGCATCTCCAACAGGTGCTTGCTCCCCCAGTATCATGATGTGAACTGGACTGCCTGAATAATTACAGCATCATTTATAGCACAATATAGCACATGTCCACTCTGAAGTCCCTTTTTGTTCAGGAAATTGTGCACAGTATTGCAGCCTTGGTAATTGAAATTATGTCCACTGCTAGCGGTTGACTCTGGTGCATTTCCTCTCTAGTAGTTTAATGTGATGTTATGAGAGAGCTGACATCCCCATTCCTGTTGCTTTCCCCTCCTTTCCTGTAATATATTGGTAAACACATGACATAATATCAGTGCACTGTGTGTTGCCACATCCCTACCTCACATCACTGGCTATTGTCCACCAGGACAGCATAATACACAATGAAATGATGTCAAGTCACATGGTCCGTTTTGACAGGGTTGCCAGGCCAGATGCATCCTAAAGTCTGAGATGGGGCCTGGTGATGTCCCAAAACTTTCAGCCCTTGAAAAATGGAGGGATTTTGAACTGGGGCAGTGGCCAGCAGTAGCCCCCGCATAGCCTGAGATTAAAGTTTCCTGCCCACCCACCTGAAAAAAAGCAAAGCACTGAAGATCAGATGTTTTATTGAGCAAACTGTCCACCCTAGTGCAACAGGATATAGAGAGTAAAGAGACAGGAAGAGACTCTGGTAATCACTACAATTTCTGCCCCCGTCTGACTTGAGCTGCAGTAAGTTTCTCCAGACCTGTGGAGTTGCTCCATGGACCCAAGTCTGAGGAGAGCCCCTGTGCCAGGTCTGTAGCAACAGGGGGATCTCGCTTCGCTAGAGATGTTCTTGGACTTCTTCCTGACCATCAGCATTCATGTTAAATAAGCATTTGTCACTTGTGGCTGTACTCTACCCATTTGTTCTCTAAGAAGTCAAAATACAAGGAAGTAGGTTACCTTATGGTTGTCCTGCCTGGTTATCATAGTTCTGGTTGCCTCTTTCTGTTCTAGCCAGGAACTATTTGGCTGAAATCTTGGAGAGCCCATTGCCAGTCATTGTAGGCAATGCTAGCCAGATGGACCAAGGGTCTGACACAGTAGACGGCAGATCTCAATGTTGCCAAAGGCACCCTCTACAGCAGGGTCACCAACCCATTCAGGCAAAGGGGCCAGACATTTGACAACAACATCATCACAGCATTGCTGAACTTCCATGTTGCAGAGCTCCCAGAGGTGGCTGCGTGGAGCTCAGCTTGGGAAGTGAAACCTCCTGCCCAATTTGCTGCAGGCTGGGCAGGGCATGGCAGAGCTGCCTGCCCAGGCTCACAGACTGCCCATGGCACAGGGACTCCATGAGCTTGAGTTGGTAGCTCTGCCACATCCAGTCCAACATGCAGCAAATTGGGTGGAAGACTTCCTCTTTGGGCAGCAATGCCAGATCCAGCCCACAGGTCATAGGTTCCCAACCCCTGCTCTACATCTATTGGGCCTCACTCCTACTACATTCTTTCCCATTTTTCTGCTCACAACAAATTCAGCCTGACAACAGGGTGACTGCTGCAATAGCAGCTTCTGGTGATCCCAGAGAGAACTTTTCAGATTTTGAGACAACCTGCATGGTTCCACATCAGTAGAGGATGGACAGGCAGAGCAGAAAGGAGAGAGGCTTTCCTTTTCAAGTCATTTAACTGTCCAGGGAAAATAGACAGCTTTGAAAAACAAAGTAAAGAAAGACAAGAAAAGTGTTGCTTAATTTGACTTTTTGCCCTTAAAAGGAATCGTGGAAGGTGCTACTGGCACCAGTTAGTTTTTTAAACTAAAATTTTAAACTAAAATTTAAACTAATTTTCTGAAATCTGGCATGAATTTCAAATGTCATGTTGTCAATATTCAGGTATGCGCCACATAAAAACCTTTCAATCAATGATAGACTGCATACATAATGGTGGTCCCTATGGTTCCCAAACTGTGGGCCGTGACTCACCAGTGAACCACAATCCAATTTTTGGTGGGTTGTGGCCAGCACAGGCTCTGGTGCTGCAAGGCATTCTGTTATGCTACCCGGCTGCTGCAAGGAATTCTGGGGCTCTATCCAGCTGCCACTCTATGATGCCCATACAACAACGAATGCACCTAGTGATGAATTTCTCAGAATGTATCCCTATCATTAAGTGATGGGTACCTGTATAGCAGGATAATTTATGCAAGGATAAGTGAGAGTAGACTTATCAAGCATGGAGAGCATAACCTACCAAGGCTGCAATACTGTGTGCACTTACCAGGACATAAGTCTCATTGAGCACAGTGTGGCTTACTTCCAGATAAACATAAATAGGATTGTGCTGTACAGCTAGCAAGATGGAACATACTGTAGTTGATAAGGGCAAGTGTAACCTGTTATTCCACCCTGTCCACTTGCCAAGATACAGTTAGAAACCCACATCAAAATAGATAGAGGTACATTTTCCAAATGACCCAAAAGCAGATGGAAATCCACAACAATTACTTACGCTCTTGGGAGTACAGTCTCCTTCAAGCACCCCCCCCCCACCACCACCACTGCAGTAATTTCCAGAGAATCACTGAAAGGGGGCCCATGTTGTATAGTTGGGAGAGGATTGTTTTTGCTGAGCCCTAGATTTGCACCCCAGGGGAACACCCAACATGCACTTTCAGATTCTGGGTTCCTAGGGACAGAGCCTCCGAGAGGAATTTTATCAGGTAGTACAAAGTTGCTTTTGGGCCCCTTTCCAAAAGGGTAGTGGTGGGGCAAAAGGACAGGGAGAGGGTGGGGACAGGTTGCGGGCAGAACAGGGCCGGAAAGGGGGTGAATAACCTCCCTACTGCTTGGCCGATCAGAATGCTGGCCCCACAAGGTTTTTCACGCCGCGAAAGCAGTAAGCAAGCACACAGACACAGGCAGACTGAAGTCTGCACATGTAGGGACAAGTGCCGAGTCAAGGGGCCCTTGACTTGAGTGCTTTGTCGAGTCTTCCACTTGTGCGACTCGAGCGTAAATGAGTCAGAGAAAAACACTGATTGTCACAACTCGGACTTGAGTCACCTCGAGTTCCCATCCCCGCTCATTAGACTGCTCGCTTATGCGAAAAAAAACACCTGCTGTTTTGTATTTACATGGAATCTAATGCATTGTAGGTACTTTATAAATATTAAATTGCATTCAGAACAACAACAACAACAAAAAGAAATCCCCTGTATGGATCAAGCAAAATCAAACCAAAATGAAAAGAAAAAACCCTAGTGATTCATTCTTGAATGAATTGTAACCTCTGGGGATATTGTTCGCCCGTTGCCTGAATTGATCCACTCTGTGAAATTGCTCCAGGGGTATCCTTTCCCAATGCAATATGCTTGGACTGTCTTTTTTTTTTTTTTTTATAATTCCCTTATTTGTTGGAGAATAGTTTTTCCATACAATATGAAATAAGCCCATGTTTAATCATCCTTTCATTCTTGCATCTAACTGCATTCGCTTCCTTTACTGCTCAGTTTCCCGCTGTGTGCCTGGCTTCTAATGTCAAGAGGGAGCTACAATAATTATTATTTTGTAAAAATAACAACTAGTGATTTTAAAGCACTGATTGAGACAGATTGTTTTGTGTTTGGTGATAAAATCACCCCCTCTTTGACAATACAGCGTGAAACCCGGATCATCTTTCATGTCACATACTAGATAAGAAGTTGGATCAGGAACATCTGTGAGGCTCGTCCCTTTGACCCCAGTTGAGATGCTGCTCAGTGACTGGTTTGAAAATCATTTTTTGTAGTTACCAGGGAGTCCATTTCAATCAAAAGGACTACCCTGTTCAGACACACAAGTATGCCTGGGATAAGGAGCAAACTTCTCATGTTAAGGATCAAGATTAAGAACCAGCCTCACCTCTTCCTTGGCTTGACATTTGATTTTTGTTCAGTTCAAACGATGAGTCCTATCCAGGGCCAGCCCAAAAACTTCTGGGCAACTATGATAGTGTGCCCCCCTTACCTAGTGATTTGTAAGTCTCTGCCCCTCCCACTTCAAGGTTTAGAAAAGGAAGAGGGGGAATGAAATGGAAGAGAAAGTGTGGCGGAGAATGTTGGGTTTGAGCAGTGGCATACGAAAGAAATAGCAGCTGCTGCGGCCCACCCTCCCCACAGCATTCTGGGGCTTTCCCAGGATCTCCTCAGGTGTCACCACCCAAGGCAGTGGTCAAAGCTGGGCCCACCCCTCGCCTCAGTTTGGCTCTGATAGTGAGCCATTCCGGAAGCTGGGAAGTGTCAAGCGCAGGCTTGGGGGTGACATAGGGGGGTGACATAGCCGTGTCATTGTATCATCCCGCCCCGGTTCCATTGGGCCCTGGGATGCTTTTGGATTAGAGGAGTGGTTCCCAAACTGGTGGGTCATGACCCACCAGCCAGGGAAGTACTTCTTCCTGGCCCCTTAAGGAGCGGGGCTGGGGGATGGCAGTGACATGATCCCCAGGATCGTGCCACTACCAGGGTGAAAGGGGGTGCTTGTACTCCCAATAGCAAGCACTGGCATCCTGGGGGTGTGGGGAGCCCCGCGGACACCTCTGCAGGGCTCCCCAAGCCTGTAAACAGTGAAAAAGTGTGATTGGAAACCACTTCTGGTTTCACGATCGCAAACTGAAAGTAGTTTGCAATTGCACATTTTCACTGTCTACAGGCTTGGGGAGCCCTGCAGTGGCGTCTATGGGGCTCCCTGCACCCCTGGGATGCCAGTGCTTGCTATTGTGAATACAAACATCTCCCCACTGGCCCCGGCAGCAGCATGATCCAGGGGACCGCATTGCTGTCACTCCCCTCGTCCCCGCAAAGGCTTACTGCAGTCCCAACGTCTGAGTAGAACTTTGGGAATTGCTGGGTAGAGTATTCAAATTTTCCAGCCTACCACTCTCCTCCACATTTCTGAGTCCAGGAAGTGAGGGAGGAGGAGCAGCAGCAGTGGAGGCCAGTGGGTGGGTGGATGTGGGTTCCCTCTGCCATCCTGCTAATTTGGTGGTACTCTTTGGTTCCACTGCATTAGTTTTATTGACTGACATCAGCCTGCGTTAAAAGCACAGGCACCCTACTGAGCGTGGAAGGTGTCAATCTTACCTAATCTTATCTATGTATTGTCTTGAAGTCTGCAACATTGTTCTGCTATGTTCTATTTGTGAATAGGTAGGCACATAACTGATAACCGTGCCATGTGGGAGCCCAGCTTTATGCAGTTACAGCCGTTCCTGCCAAATGCAATGACCTGCACACCTCGAACAAAATGAAGGTTAGCTCCCTCCGCCTCCAGTATTAGCTCGCCCTCTCTGCACCAGAATGCGAGCAGACAGGTCAGAGTAAACACTACAGATCTGGTTGGCAGCCGGTCTGGCGGGAGAGGAAAGCTAGTGGGGAAGGCCGAAAGGTTAATTCTATGTCTGATGTTAATGATGCAGGTTACATAGTTATCCTCTACTCAGCAGTCACAGTCTAATGAGAGTTAAGTGTATTTCAACCCAGTGATTTCAGTAGGCTTAAGCCAGTGGTGTCACTAGGGTTAGTGTCACCTGGTGCGGGAGGCTAGCATATCATTTCCATGATGAGCCTCGTCCCATGCAGTAGGCGGGGCAGTGTCCTGGGTGGTGGGCGTGGTGATGCACCATTGCCCGGCCTCCACCGGATTTTTGGCTATACCTTTTGGCGGAATAGAGATAGTTCAACGCGGTTTGTTTCATTGCATGATGCATTCAATTATTCATCGATTGATATCTAACATGATGATATTGTTCAAAAATACCAAGATTTAAAAAACTTTGACGAATAGTGGTGTCACCCCCCCTCGTCCATATCACCCGGTGTGGCCTGCACCCCTTCACCCCGTAGCAACACCACTGCTGGGAGGCCTTGAGATCACCCTGCCTCTACCACTGAACTACAGCTCCTCTCCTAAATAAACCACTGCTGGAAATGGACTAGCGCACAAAAATATAGACTGGTGGCAAACGCAACAAGGACAGCTTTCCTGTAGACTGTTTCAAGCTTTCAGTTCAGGCTCCTGAGAATGATTGGCTAGATCAGTGGTTCCCAAACTTTTTGGAGGCCCTAGAGCCATGGTTCTCAAACGTTTAAGAGGGCCAGGGTGGTGTAGTGGTTTGGGAGGTGGACTTAGACCTGGAAGAACCAGGTTTGAATCCTCTCAGCCACAAAGCTCCCTCGGTGACGTTGGGCCAGTCACTTTCTCTCAGCCTCACCTACCTCACAGGGTTGTTGTGAGGACAAAAGGAGGGCAGCAGCTGTGTACACCACCCTGAGCTCTTTGGAGGAAGGGCGGTATAAAAATGTGAAAAATAAAAAATTTAACACCAGGATCCACTTTTAAAAATGAGAATCTGTCAGGACCCACTGGGTGTGATGTCATGACCAGAAGTAACATCATCTAGCAGGAAAAATTTTAAAATCCTAGGCTGCAATCCTACCCACACTTACCCAGGAGTAAGTCCTATTTACTATCGTTGTTAAAAGTATATAGTAGCCTGTTAAAAGTACAGATCTGTAACATTTCCCCGAATGCAGTCACATAGTAATAGCATCAAATTTAAAATATTAAAAATAAAATATTGAACTGAATGGGGACCCACCTTAAATTGGCTCGCGATCCATCTAGTGGGGTTTGACCTACAGTTTGAAAAAGACTCCCCTAGAGGCTGCTTCCTGATTTATCAATGCCAAAGGGTGGGGCTATAATGGTAATTGGGCAGCAGTGTTCCTCCCCCCCCCCCCCAAAGTAGCAGCTTGTTCAGCCCTTGATGCATAGACTAATATGCCCTGCCAGTTTCACAACACAACAAAAATTGGGTCACGACCCAGTGGTGGGTCCCAGATCCAGGTCTGGAAACCACTGCACTAGATACTAATCCAGCAAGTCAGGAAAAGATGGAGCTGATAGCCTGGACTGATGTAAGGTCAGTTCTTAAGGTTATTTCCTTTCGTTACATGAATAAGATATTACATGATTGGAATTATTCTTAAGAATATTTATGCAGCCACTTTTCAGCTAAAAAAGGTGTCCCCCCATATCCTTGGGGTTCTGTTCTGGAATACTCCCCCCCCCCAGTGATTACCTGAAACCACAGATATGGGTGAATGCCTGCCCCCCCACCCTCTGAACCCCTCGACTCTGGACTCACCAAAGAGACACCAGAAAAGAAGCCATGCTGGCGTGAAGAGGGACAGTTGCTCCCCATCTGCTAAATATAAGAGGACACCATTTTAAAGGGCGTCTCTCTGCCCAGTTACACACTGTGGCAAGGACTCAGAAGAGTATCTTGCAAAGGGAACATTGATGTTGCTGGAGCGCATGTTTTTTGAACCGTGCAGAAACATTCTCAGATAGAGGACTGCATGCATTGCATCATCAAATCACTACCTCTTCCCTCGAGCTCTTAAGGAGAAAAGAGAAACACAGGATAGATGCCAAGCCAAGGGGCAAGTAAAGGGGAGGGGAGAGGCCCAATTGCCAGAGGCTCTGCTGTGAGTGTGCACGTTCTCAGTTTCATCCCCTTTTTCCCTTGGATGACTTCATCAAACGGTATCTATCCCCTTCCTTCCCCAATTCCTTTTCTCAGGGCAGCACATCTTGCAAACTCTTAGAAATGTATTCCACGATTTCCCCCCCCCTAGTTACCATAACAACCTAATACGGCACATTTTCTCTCACTTATCGTGTCTTTTCAAATCTGATTAACCCGTTTTAACTAATAAACTACTAGATCCGTGCCACTGGCTGCTTTCAATTCTAGAGCTTTATTCCGTTTGGTGGTGTAAGACTTTCTTTTCATGTTGTTCTGATTAAACTGAAGGTGATGCTCAAAGGAGCCGATTCAAATTGAATTTCCACACTGGCGTGCGGGTTCGTCTGCAGCCAAGGAGTAGCCTACTGATGATCTGAATGGAAGACAAGCCAGGGACCAACCCATATTTCAGATTAGACACTATGGGTGCAATCCTAACCCACTCTTCAGATAAACTATGGGCAGTGAAGCTCTGAACACGTAAGGGAACACTTGGTATGTGCCTGCATTTGTGGAAATTTCACAGATCTGTACTTTTTTTTAACAGGCTACTATGTATATGCTTTTAACGATGATTGCCAGTGTGGTTTACTCCTGGGTAAGTGTGAATAGGATTGCAGCCTTTGGGATGTTTTGGGAATTGTTTTTAAACAGATCAGCAACTGCTTGGGGGGGTTAGGAGAGTTCTTTATTTTACATAAAATTTTAAATTTACATTTAAAGTAAACTTTTAATTTACTTACTTGATTGATTTGATTTTATCATATGGGGGTGTTAAGCATTTTGCTGCTTGATGTCGCTTCTGACCATGATATCACTTCCAGGTTAATAACATCACTTCCGGCGGGTCCTGACAGGTTGTCATTCTAAAAAGTGGGTCCTGGCGCTACAACGTTTGAGAACCACTGTCCTAGCATGTGTACACAAAATGGTACATATGCATGCAGTACATAGGATGATGATCTACACAAAGTTTGCATGTCTCTTCCTTCACTGAAATCATGTGTGAAGAGAACAAGCCTGCACTACCTGATTCTGAAGGGCTCACGCTGGCCCACCACTGGCGTGCACTGTCGCGACTGTGCCTTAAGGCATGCCTGCGACAGTCGGCACTGGCTAAGGTAGCCCTGGTAGCCTTGGTGCTGCTTCCCACCCCATGGGATGCAGCAGTAGCCACTTCAGTGCCGCTGCAGCCCTGGGTACTGGGAAACTCAGAATTGGGCTGTAAATCTCCATATGGCGGTGTTATTCAAACTGTGCGGTGCGGCTCTTTAGGGCGGTGCCAGGAACTCAAAGGGGAGGCGCGGGATGTCCTCTCGCAGCGATACAGTCACACCCCTGGGCAGAATACGAGCCCGTCTTCTGCCCGTCGTCTGCGCGTTTTTTTAAAGCAGAAGAATGGGGAGTTGCTCAGCTGCGAGAGTGGCTGCCGTCGCCCCGCCCTCTTCTCCCTCCACTCCGAGGCTGCCGCCTTCTGTGTTCGCTACATGTTGTTTCCAAAGCTCTTCGACTGCAACCCCCATCTGGCAAGTACCGAGCATGCTCAGCTCGCAGTCCTGAACCCTCACCGATCCTTGTCTGGTTGGTTCCCAGTTCCCAGCCTGGAATCGCTTCTCATCAAGTGAAATCTCTCTTTTCAACCCCCTCCCTCTTCCACTCCCCCCTTTCCATCTCCAAACCTTCCTGCTTTCCTCCCCCTCCCCAAATAAAACGCTTCCTATTTTACCAGTCACCAGGGATCTTAAAGTTGTTTCCATGCAGTCGGCAAAGGGGGGGGGGGAGAGAGAGAGAGACAAGCACATAGTTTCCTTGGCCAGGAGCAGGAAAAGGGTACTGTTTTTAAAGTGATTTATTAATCTTGTTGTTTGACTGAAGAGGAAAGGCTGTATTTTTAAAGTGATGAATCTTGCTATTTGAAGGGAATACTTATCAGCCATTGATGAAGTGATTGCCAGCCCAATCCTATCCACACTTTCCTGGGAGTAAGCCCCATTGACTCTAATGGGACTTACTTCTGAGTAGACATGCCTAGGCTTGAGCTGTGCATCTCCTAGTATAGGAGGCAAATCAGACTCCTAATCAAACCCTTCTCAGCTCTGATATTTTTCCATGGTCTATTTTTGTTTTCCCCACCAGCTGCTGGAAAAATTTAATTTCATTAAATTAATAAAGGGTTCAATCCTATCCAAGGAGAATGGGAGAAATGACTAGTTGGATTGGGGTCCATAGGGGTGTGTGTGTGTGTAATGTTGGTCAGCCTGGTTGTTCACAAAGTTCATTTGATAAAACAATTCTATTGGTATGCTTACAAAGTTTAAAAAAATGAGTCCTCCTGGACCAGACAAAATCTACCTACTCCAGCATCCTGTCTCCAGCAGTGATCAGCAGCTGATCATTTATAAAGCATGTATATTACTGTGCATTAATAATATATTTTAAGATCTGCATTTAATTAATGATATGATTAATATAATTAATATTAATATAGTTAATATATATTTAATATTTAATATTATATTATAATAAATATAATATAATATTATATTTAATATATTTAATATAGTTAATATTTCTGGCCATTTCCAGTTTAATGATGTCACTTCCAGCCCTCAGGAACATGATGGGGAGTCATGACCAACAGCCACGGGGGTCAAGGGAGCCACTGGCTGGAAAAGTTTGAGTACTACTGCCATATGGTGTATTGGAATCATGGAAGATCTGGCGAGGAGGTAGATGTGGTGTCAGCAGTGGCCCCTTTAAGGGTAAGGTCTGGGCATCCAGCAGAGTGTGCTGCACAGCTGCAGCCACTTGAAGGCAATAGAGCCCTCAGGGATATAAGGAGCACCTGAGGCAGGAAGGGTTTGTGGGTTGTAGGTGGAGTGCAGGTTGGAGAGGAGAGGAGAGGAGAGGAGAGGAGAGGAGAGGAGAGGAGGCTGGCTGGCTGGCTGGCTGGCTGGCTGGCTGGCTGGCTGGCTGGCGGGCGGGCGGGCGGGCGGACGGACGGACGTTGGAATCTGACGTTGGACTGGGACTTGGCATATTGACTTTGGACTTTGACTTGGATACCCTGACTGATTTGACTGACTTACCTGGAACCTGACCTCTGACTGTAACTTGGCTTATTGGCTCTGGACTCTGATTTGGCAACTTTCATTGACTGGACTGGCTTACTTGGAATCTGTGGACTAGAACTGGACTCTGACTTTGCTTGCTGCACTGTGAGTTAAACAAGGGAAACTAATTAGCCTTAAGCGGGCACGAGGCCCAGTGGGGAGGAGCTGTGGCAAGACATATGGCAATGCAGCAGCACTGGTGGGGGCTGCGCTACATTCTTCAGGATATTTGGTGTTGAAGGTCTCCTTGGTGCCCCTGGGTAAGCCCAGAAGCCTCAGCGGGTCACATTGATCCATACAGACAGATCAGGCACAGGAAGGGCGTTCAGATATGGTGTGTACCCACGCTGCTGATTCCACCCGCTCCCAGGCCTGATCCACCCTCCCTGTTCCCATTGCCACCCTATTCATCCCTGCCCTACACCAAATGTACCTACTCTGGTGGGCCTTGGATTGACTGCTGGTGCATGCAAGAAGGCTGAGGCCTTGCCATTGGTGCACCTGGGCCTTGTGCTGTTTCAAAGTTCTTTATGGTGTGGAAGTTAGGATTGGGTCGCTAATTGCATTAAGTGAAACAATAAAATATTTCAGTGCAACCTAGGCTAATTCACTAATTAATCCTGGTTTTCTTCTGATGGTCCAATCCCATTGCTTCTCTCTCATGTCCCAAGTCCCCCAAGTCAAGCTTCATGTTGCCAGATGACTTCAGCTGTGGGCCATATCCCACGTCCTATGTATAGAATTGCAGTCTTAGGAACATTTGGTGAAACCCAGTGTGGGAGGGAGAGGTCAACTGGTTTTATTTGCTCAACTGGCTTTTCCTAAGAGCAGCATCAAACGGTAGAGAAACAGACACTGACGTGCTGATAAAATAAAGAGCACTGATTTTTTTTTTTAAAGTAGGAGTTAACATAGCGAGCATTGCAGCACATAGCATGCGCTGTGCCTTTTGTCTCCAGCTTTTCTGCAAGACGTTTAAAAATAGCCGGTATGAAGATCCTTTAATAAGCTGCTGTCGTTATTTTATCACACAGCCCTGAACTTATTTTGTTTGCGGTCTCACAATGTACGCCGCGCAGAGCTGTACTGGAAATGGGAAGCCGTTTATTGAGGGCTGGGACTTAGCTTGTGGTTGCTTAGCTTGTATCTTGTGTTTGGCATTTCATCATTCGATGCATTTTTATTAAAATGGCTCCTGGAAGGAGTACATACTGTTTTATTGGGGCTTTTCAGTTAATCTAGTAGACTGTTCCAGCTATAGATAGATGATAGATTCAGGTCATTCAAGAGGGTTCACACTCTGCTCATTATTTTTCTAAAAGGAGTTCCACCTCTGAATGTAAGAATGGGCTGGTACAGTTGCTATGGAGCAACCACCTGAAGCCACCTGCTTGTGACAGGTGGTCTACTTGCATACTTTGAGTGTGCAGAGCCAGAAATGTGCCCAAGCTAAGAAAGCTACAGTGGAGGTCCTGTCCCCCCCCCCCCCATTATGAAGGCCCTTGGCTGTAAATTAAACATTTTGTAGATGCTGCTTAACAACTCATAAAGATGATCAAGTATTTTAATGTGAAAGACGTAGCATCACGCTCTTTACCACCCTGCTTTCTGTTACTACTTCCTGTATTTGCAGACAGCACAGAGACAGCCAGATGCAAGTGAAGGGAGGGCTGCAATCAGACACAGATAAGTCATTGGTGTGATGGAGAGATTTGTGAACATCTTGTAGGGTTCACTGCTATCCGCGGTTTCCAAAACCTATTTCCCATGGATACAGGGGAAGGGGGGATGCCTGTACTTCATAATACCAACAGGCTTACAGCGCAATCCTAACTTGTGCTGGAAGGCCTGCACTGTTTACAGTGCAAGTTTGGGCTGCCTGAGGCTTGACCAGAAGCAAGGGGAAAAAATTCTCCTTACCCCGGGAAGAACCACAGCAGCCCCAATGGTCTACTTGGATCTGCGCCACCTGAAGAAGTGGTGTAGATCTGAGCAGCATGGAGCTGCTCTACACTGTCCGGGAAGAGGACTAGCCTCCTGCTCCTAGCCTCCTGGGCCCGCCTCCTGCTCTCCGCCTGCATTCCTACAGAACTGCCTGCCGCCTACCCTCTCCCCACCTGAAACGTCTCCTCCCGCCGCCTCCTCGCCCTCCTCACACACCCCCAGACCCCCACACTGACCAAGATCAGCCAGCACAAACTTACTGGACTCGGTCGGCATGGAGGCTAGATTTGGCTTCCGTGGGTTGGTGTGCATCCCTGCGCCGGCCCAGCTCACACGGAGGCACAAACATGTTTACGGCACGTTTGCGACCCTCCCAGGCCAGTGCAAGGGACTTGCGCTGACCAAGCACATCCTTTGGATTGGGCTCTTAATGTAAGATAATTATGCTTAATGGGTTTTTCATTGCACCTTTGCCTAAGGTGAGGTGAGAGGTGGAGGAAGCGGTTTTATTGTTTCACAGATTTTGGTTTTTTCCGAAGGTAGAAGTGCAGAAAGCAGTTTTTATTCAAAATTTACATTATAAATTATAACTTTAAAAGTGTACTAGGTAGATGATATAGGTGGCATAGTGTCAGCAGATGAAGCCATAGTCATTACCCATGCACCATCACCCTTCCCCCCCATTGCAGCAACTGTTACTCTGTGCATGCCTGATCTTGTCTGATCTCAGAAGCTAAGCAGGGTCAGGCCTGGTTAGTACTTGGATGGGAGACCACCCGGGAATACCGGGTGCTGTAGGCTTATACCATAGTCTTTCGAGACTAAAGGTTGCCAACCATCACACCCCATTAAATGATAAATAAAAACCAGATAAAACGGTTTTATTTTCTCACAGATTTCAGATGTTGTTTTTTTCTTTTACAAAAATGAGTAGTGTAGAAAGCGGTGTTATATGACTTTATTTTGTTATCACCGTTTTCTCCCACCTCTACCTATGCAGAGTTTTAATGTGTTATTTTCTATATCCTGTCTGTTAGAATAACACTTTTTTTGTAATGTTGTAAGATGGGGCCTCTTAGGATTGACAAAGCTTAGGGCCTCCACATGGTTTACAGCCCAATCCTGAGCCTCCTAGCACCTGCTGAAGCGCAGTGCCAAAGCAGCTGGAGGTCTCCTTTGGGGAAGGGGCTTTCATCCCCTTCCGCTGGGGAAAGCCCCAAGCCCCGCAACAGTGCAATGGGGCTTCTCAAGTCTGGTCCGGCTATTTTGCCAGCCAAACTTCCCCTCTCCTAGGCCCTGCCTAAGTTTATTTGGACCTAGTAAATAATCATTTCTAATTATAATTTGAATGTCTTTCCCCCTAAAAATGTGAAGAATCCAATCAATTGTCATAGAACAGTGTTTCTCAATCAGTGGTACTTGAGGTGTTGGCTGGTGGTACTTGCGGAACCCTTGCTGCCTGGCAATGAGACCAGGAAAGTGACATAACAGTGGTAGAAGGCTCCAAAGCATGCTTTTCCATGCTCAAAAAAGACCTCCCATCCACCCTGAGCCTCTTACTGATGTCTCATCTGGCCTCCCAACTCAGAAGTAATTGGTAATGATGTCATCGCCAGTTACTAACGGTGGTATGTCGAATAGCTGGACTATGTGAAGTGCTATGGCGGAGGACAAACACTGAAAAACACTGTCATAAAACGCTAACAAAGATAGGTTCTTCTCAAGGCAATGAGAATTATTCCACTAACACACTTGATTTTACTTTTAGGGGGGGGGGGGAATTGTCACCAAGGTTGAAGAGAAAGCGGTTAGGAAAAACAGCCACAAAATGAAAATCCCAGTTCCTCATAGAGAAAACAGAGCCCTGTACAATGCTATGGATTCATGACTGCCCTTTTACCTGTTTGCGGTTTGGTCATTTTCTATCAAGCAGAAAAAGTAAACCTTTTATGAGTAGTGGTGTGTGCTTTCATATCATTCATCCAGTTGTGTATATGGCCTGTTTTCTTCTGCAAACTGAATTAATAAACCCAGGCACCTGTTGCCTTCTTGCTGTGTACAGACAGAACATAGAGCATATCATTACAGATTGGCAAGGATTGTGACTGGAAGCAGATGAGGTTTCACCAAGCTGGATATAACTGGCATGGTTACGTCACTTACCAGACACATCGATCATGCTCAGAAGCCCCGCTATGGAGAATGAACTCTCTGAGGTTCTACGTTTCACTGTCACGCACTTCTCAGGACTCTTTCCAGCTCAGCAAAGGGGTCATAAAATTGACATGTGTAGCCTACTAGAGAACCTCCATTGATTTTTATTTACTAGCCATGTTGAATGTCACCGACCCAAGAGGATGAGCGCATATTAAGACATTATGTCAGAGTCAAGAATGTGTCTGTTTTGGAATTAAGCAAAATTCTAAAGATGAATTGTGGAACAGATGTTTGACTAATCTAAGTTTTGTGTTTTCCTTTTGAAAGCTCAAAATGAGATATAGCAAATTGCGAAGAACTAACTGTTCAATTCTGAAGACCACCTTAAATAGTTTCTGAGACAGGCTGCAGTCCTATACACACTTGCTTGGGAGTAAATCCAATTGAACTCAGTTGGGCTTACTTCTGAGTAGGCATGCATAGGATGGTGCTGACAATTTGTTTATTATACAGTACAGTAATTATATCCCTTTAGAAAAATCAGAGTAGTATCACCTCCCTTTGGTCTCCAACTGACACCTACTGAGTAATGAACTTCCCATTTCATTCCCTCGTTGCTGCAGAAACAGACCCTGTACTGAATCTCGCTTTTCCTTAATTCTAGTTGCATTTGGAGAATTGCCAGCGACATAGCAGGCATGGGTCTGAGGAGACCCATAGCCAGTGAGGAGACCTAACAAATGTTCCTTTACCTTGTGGAGGCCTCCATGCCTCTCCTCCCACTGCAAGATGCAGCACACGTTCCATTGGCACCGCTGCATTGGTGCTGGAAAATTGGATAGGATTGGGCCCTTACTTACCTTTGGTTGGCTTTCTGGTAGTGGCATAGCTAAGGCATCTGGTACTTGGGGCACAGACATGAACACTTCCCATACCCCATATGTCTCCATAATACTCCCCCCCCCAAAAAAAAATTGTTTAACACCCCCCCATATGACATCTTAGAGGCATATAAGAGGTACGTCCAGTTATTGGCAAAAACAGCAAATGCCTTTTAGAGGCCTCTAAGAAGCCCCCTTATCGGGTGGTACCCGGAATCTAGCTTTGCCTATGCTAGAAGAACTGCAGTTAGCAGCATTTATTATCTGAACAGGGAATTAGGACAACCAGCAAAATGTTTAAAAGGCAACTATAAATTGCCTTGAAAAGCGAAAGAGGGACAATGATTTACGAGAAAAGGAACAAGCGGAAAGGGAACCCCTCCCCTTGCTAAATAAATAGCATTTTCACACAGAATCTATCTGATTCTGGATTTTATTCATCAGTTACTGGACTGTCCTAGTTCCTTTTCTTGGCAACCCAAAGTTTGTTTTATCACAATATAACCGTCAAATTGCATTGCCTCTTTCAAAGAGAAGCTGCCTCAGAGATGAGGCTGACTTGGTTTTTGTGTTGCTGGATTCTACTGTATTTTCAGATTATGGTTTGGCAATAACAGACTTTACAACCAATTTTTAGTTTATGGGTTTTTGTGTTTTTTTTTACTGAAAAGCTCACTGTGAATGTTATGTATAGCAGAACATAAGATCAGCTGCATAATCTGTACAATCCTAAGAGGTGTTGTTGCTGCTACACTTTACAGCAGTGATTTTCAAACCGGGGCATCGCGACACCCCAGCCTGAAGGCCCTGGCCTCTGCCCCCTTAAGGGGTGGGGCAGGGAGAAGGCAGTGACGTGATCTCCAGGATCACATCGCTAACAGGGCTGCAGGGACTGGGGTGCACTCACCAGTCCATGCAGCAGCCGTCCTGGGGTGCGGGGAGCCCTGTGTGAGCATCTGCAGGGCTCCCCAGGCTTCTAAAAGTGAAAGTGGAGCGATTGCGCTCCACTTCCGGTTTTGCGGAGGAGGAGCACAATCGCTCCACTTTCACTTTTTGAAGACTGGGGAGCTCTACAGACGCTCATGCAGGGCTCCCTGCACCCTAAGACAGCTGTTGCAGGGACTGGTGAGTACATCCCAGTCCCTGCAGCCCCGTTAGCGACACAATCCTGGAGATGGCGCCACTGCTTCCTCCCAGCCTCCCCCCGCCCCCACCAAGACTTACTGATGTTCAGACTCTCCGTGAGAGTTTGAAAACCATCGTTTTACAGTGTCATGAATGCGTGTGCAGGCACGTGCTTCTGGACCTCTGCCACAGACGAAGTCACACAATTTTGACAAATTGGTGGGGTGGGCATAATGACCCAGGGTAGGTGGATCAGGGCAGATCAGGGAGGACTGAGGTATGTTGCAAGCAGGAGGGGATGGCATCTGGGACAGACAATTTGTTCTGGATGTTATCCCCTCTAGAGTGAGCTGATACCCCACCCCCATTTTTTCCTTGAATTTGCACCAATTAAAGAGCTGGCGCAGGTCTGAGACCCACTGGCGGTTGAGGATCTTACAGAGTGGTAAGGAAAATATTTTTCCTTTCCCCTCCCAAACCCCCAATAGTTTCCCCTCCCCCCCATCACAGCTTGCAATATAGTCTGTTTTGGGACACACTATGGTGGGAGAAAGGACGTGATTGGATCCCAAGACTGCAATCTGATACAACTTTCCTGGATGTGAGCCCCATTGAATATGATGGGGCTTATTGCATAGGATTGCACTGTTAGACATGCATAGGATTGAGCTGTTAGGCTCTCTGATTTCAGGGGGCCTATTTTCACATAATCTTGTATAGTTTTAAAGTGGAAGGCCACTGGTTTTAACGGGCTTAAGCAAGCTTAATTCTGTGTTGATCTGTAGTCAAGAGTGTTACTATATCACAACCTTTGAATCCACCACCCATCATTAAGTGATTCCATTCTATCATTCTTCTATCATTCTTCATTCTATCAAATCTATCATTCTTCTACTGAAAAATAAGCCCGATTCATTAGCTTTCTTCACACATGAGATCTCATTTTGAAACGTAAGTGTTAGCAATTTAAACTATGTTGGCATTTTCCCCAGTTCTTCTCCAGATATGTGGGGGAAGGCTGGGCTGTTAGGGGGAGACACAAAACCTTTTACAAAAACATCTTATGCCATTTCTTTTCCGGAAAACAGGCCTTTACTTCTCCTTCCCAGAAAGTAATTCAATTGTCTTATGAAAGGCTTTTTTTTTTTTTAAATCTTGAGAATGTTGCAATGGTCTCAGTCATATAGTATTTCCCCAACCTGAGGAATACATTGAAATGCTCTCACTTCTCTATTTATGGAACTGAAAACTGAAACTGTCTGCAATACTTCACACTTTCCCCAACAAGGGACAAAAGGATTTCCCTTGTTCAGTCATCCTATTGTTTCTCCTCTTTACTCTGCCCTCCACTGGTCTGAATTCCAGCTTAATTTTCTGCCCAGCCCACAGGTGTACACATTTGATCCCTGTTGCTTATATGCAACGGGCAACTAGGAGGCAGCTTAACCAGGGGAAACTTTAACCATCTGACAGGCTCCATGCAATCAAAGTTTTCATGCATCCTGGAACGCTCCTTTCACTTTCTAGTTTTATTTTATTTTCCAGTTTCAGGCTGCACTGCTAGAACTTGCATGCTGAAAGGTATGCAGCTGGGATGTAATGGGCTATGGGACCCTGTGGGAAGGAGAAATGGGAGGACTGGGGGAGTAACTGAGTGGAGTGAGAGGACTGGCGGGGACTAACTGAGTGGGGAGGGGGAAGAACCAGGGTTGGGGAGGATGTGGGAGGGGGTGGATCTAGCAGTAATGGAACACACCTGATGTTATCCCCTCCATTTTTAAACTCCCTGTCCCTTTTCTCTCCTCGAACTTATGCCCACCAAAAGAGGTAGCAGAGGAGACTCATAGGAGGTCTCAAGGCTTATGCAGAGGTAAATAAAAATTACACATGCCAACACACATTTTGCTATCTTAACAGACCTATTCCTGGGTATATTTGGGGTGCTGATTCAAAAAAACAAAAAACGGGCTTCAGATTTTTGGTGCCGATTCAAAAAAATGGCATGGCTTCCTCATGAGGAAGCTGCTTGAACTGTTCACTAACAAGGCTATGCTGTTATCTCCAAAGCTAGACACAATAGGACAAAACTAAAGCCGTTTGTGGAACCAGCACCTCAGATTCATATAAAACCACCATAAATATTGATAAAAAGATTTTCTGACCCCCAGTTTTTCAGGCCTGTGTAATTTTTGCTTACCTTCCATTTTCCTTTGGGTCCTCCCCGCCCCCCCCTGGTTTCAGCACAAACCTTTTTGGCCTGGCTGCACTGGCACTGGTGGCCAGGGATAGGATTGGGGCCTGAGCTGCAAATCACCACCTCCTCAGTCTGCTTGAAGCTCCAGGGATTTTCCCAGGCATTTGCATTTTAGGGTAGCCTGAGACGTTTCAGTTTCACCCTGCTTTCTTACTCTTATGATCTGTGGGTTTTCTGTCTGCTGCTTCATCATTGTAGTATTATCATTACCTGATCACATCATCTTATATTTTTTGGACATTAAGGGCGCAATCCTAACTGCGCCCTATGCTGGCCCAGTTTCCTGGGCAGGGGGAGGGAGGGCGATAGGTGGCCCCGGAGGTGGGTGGGCAGGGAGAGGCAGGTGGGGGCTGGGATCCAGCAGTTATGCCGGATCCCAGCCCCTGTCCCCACGGAGAACGGAGCGGCTTCAAGCCACTCCGCTCTCCTTAGACTTGTGCCACCTCAAGAGGTGGCGCAAGTCCAAGGAGACCCATAGGCGCCAGCAGCCCTTACCCAGAGGTAAGGGGAAAGGCTTCTGATACATGCTTCTTGCCATGATCCTGCGCTGGATACAGCGCAAGTCTCCTGGCTTGCCTGTTCCAGCACAAGTTTGGATTGCGCCCTTATTGTATCTTTTATTGCTGTTAGCTGCCTGGGGTCTTTTGCTGCAAAAGGGGAAGTTGGGATATAAATGCTTTAAAATAAAAATAAATTCTCAGACTGCACAATGCTTACCTGAAGGGCTTCACTTGTGAAAATGCCAGGTAGTTTAAAGTCCCCTCATTGAATCTCTATAGGGGCTCTTGACATCTCCTCATACCTGTCAGTTTCCTTGTCTGCAAGGCTAGCCTATAGTCCTAGTATAGGATAGTATAGGCTATCCTATAGTCTATACTAGACAGCCATTCCATTGGAAGAGGAGTACAAGCTGCCAAAATGAATAGAAGTTAGATATTGTGAGTTATGTGATTTGCACTGGAACAACAGAACCTGATACATGGGCAGCCCAATCCAAGCCTGCGCTGGAATAAGCAGGCCAACGGACCAGTGCCATATCCAGCACAGGTTAGGAGGTGGATGGAACATAACTGAGAGTAAGGGGACTTATGTCCCTTTACTCCAAGTAATGCCCCAGCCACCACAATGGGGCTACTTGGATCTGCACCAGCGAAATCACTGGTGCAGATCTGAGCAGCCTGGTGTAATGCTGGGCTGCTTAGGAGGGGGGTTAGGATCCAACCTAAGTGCCAGAGGCTGGGCCTGCCCCCTCTCCCAGTCCCAGTCTGCCCACCAACCCTCCCTCCTCCTGCCCTGAAACACCCCTATTCCGCCCTCCTCCCATCTTCCCCAACCCATCCATGCTGGCCTCCCTCAGCCAGCACAACCTTACCTGGTTTGGGCAGCATGGAGGCTGGATGTTGCCTCTGTGGGCAGGTACGTGTCCTTGTGCCAGCCCAGCCAATTCTTCTGGAGGCTCAAACGTGCTTTGTGGCACATTTGTGATACTCCCAAGCTGGTGCAAGGGACTTACACTAGTTCAACAGGATTGCGCTTGGAGTCAAACATCACTATGCCACTTACAGTCTCCAACCCTGACCGCCAAGGAAAGCCCATTCTCCACTGATGACAATTATTCTCCTAACGTTGCTCGTGGTTGATAGGTTTTCCTTCCCGAGATATAGAAGATACACTCTCCCTTCTAAAACTGGCTAGACAGTCCCTATCAGCCCTTTACCTCCTATAATTATAACTCAGACCTCTGGCTCCCATCATATCTCATTGAAATGTTCTTGAGATGTAAAGCTGATTTGGACCAGAGTGCTTGATCTTCCACTCTCAAATATCAGAGTGTCTGGATTTGCCTTTACTGGTCCATTAAATTCTGCTCTTCTCTTCCTAGACCGCCGAGGGCTAGACTTGCTTCTATTACCTTTATCGTAATTACCCTTTTGTGGAGGTGTCTTCCAGCCTTGAAAACCCGAGTGCTTTGTTGTTGATAGCAGACAGCAGAATAAACACAAGGGATCTTGTACGTCTGGGCTCAGTAGTCACTGTCTTGGCTTCCTTCCCGTTCTGCCCAGAACATGATTGACTGCTACAAGTGTAACTTAGCACAGCAGCTCCGTCCTGCTAATCTGAGTTGTTTATATCATCAGCCGCCCTTGCCTGTATCTGAGCAGTGGCACTAATGTGATGCCATCAGCCACAGAGACATGGGGACACGGTACACTAACAGCAGGTAAATCAGGAGGTCACTTGCGCAGCCACCCAGACTTGCGCAGAGGACTTACCCAGACCCGCTCCGTCTTTCAGTTACAATTAGTCAATGTGCTGCCATAATTGTCAGGCTGCACAGATCTTCCTGGTGTTGCAGTTAATTTGAACAATGTTAGCCTTGGGTGCTTTTGTATCTGAAGCCTTCCTCAGCTGAGGGCACTGAGATGTCTGTGGTGGGAGATCCAGGTGGTACCTCCCCTTGAGGTGTGCAAAACCTGTCCTCCTAAACCTGGTGGGACACTCAATAATAATAATAATACAGGTATTTATATACCGCCTTTCTTGGTCATCAGATTTCTCCTCAGACTTTAATTCAAGGTGGTTTACATAGGCAGGCTGTTTAAATCCCTGTATGGATTTTTACAATTAAAGAAAGGTTCTATCTTTCAAGAACCACACAACATTTCAGATGGAACTTTTGCGGTCTGTTATCACTTTCTGGCCTCCTCCCACACAGGCTGACAAGCAGCTCCTTCCGAAGAGCAGGTGGAATAACTCAGCTGGGCTTGTCAGCTGCTTCAAGGTCTCGCCATTCATGCTGCCGGTGGCCTCAAACTGGCGACCTTCAGATGTTATCTTCAGGCAGTTGGAGGCTCAACCCTCTAGACCAGACCTCCTGTCCATAATCCTATGATGTGGATTATTTTAACTTATTTGTAGAAATACTTAACCTTTGACTTGCACCACCGCAAGTGTGCAAAATCCTTCACATTTATTATCTTTATGCAATCCTTACAATAAGCAGGTGTCCAATTAATTATCCTGTTTCTCATCCTACAGTGCCCAGCCACATTACAGTAGCAGATCATGAGGTCCACAGCCATAAACAATAGGATTGGGCCATATATGAAGTGTTTCTATATGTGATACACAATAGATAGGTGAGCGTATAGGTTCAAAACTCAGTTGTAAGCAAAATCTATGACTTTTGAAAGACATTTTGGTCAGTTGGTCTGACTCATACAAGACAAGTTGTCATCAAGAATAGGTAACGCTTTATGGTGGGGGTTTATTAGTTTTATTAGTTTTTATCTACAACTAAAAACCCCTGCAGTGTCAAAGCCCATGCAGTGGCACAACACAGAGCGGGATAGAGAAAACAACAACAACAACAGTATTTATATACCGCTTTTCAACAAAAAGTTCACAAAGCGGTTTACAGAGAAAAGTCAAATAACTAAATGGCTCCCTGTCCCAAAAGGGCTCACAATCTAAAAAGATGCAACACCGGCAGAAAGCCACTAGAAAAGACACTGCTGGGGTGAGGTGGGCCAGTTACTCTCCCCCTGCTAAATAAAAGAGGAGCACCCACTTGAAAAGTGCCTCTTAACCAGTTTGCAGGGGTTAACTTGACCTTATGTAGTCAAAAACCTAAGCAGGGCTTCCTAGTGACTAAGGGTGTAACCCTAAGTGCGTCTCCCTTGTACTGGCCTAGGAGGGTCACAAGTGTGCCATAAAACATGTTTACGCCTCCTCTAGAGTTGGCTGGGCCAGCACAGGGATGCGTGGCAGCCCATGGACGCTGAATCCAGCCTACGCGCTGACTCCACTGGGGAGCATTGTGTCAACCAAGCTTGGATGATGCAAGGCTCTGGGGTGAATGGGGAGGAGGTGTGGAGGAGGCAGGAGGGAGGCTTTCCAGGTTGGGGGGAGGGCGGGCAGAGGATGGTCCCGGGGGCAGGTAGGCAGAGAGCAGGAGGTGGGGCTGGGACCCAGCAGATATGCCAGATCATAGCAAGCAACATGGAGCGGTTGCAAGCTGCTTCACACTCCTTGGACTTATGCCATCTCATGAGGGGTAAATTTTTAACATCCCCCAGGAGCCAGATGCCCAGAACACCCTCATGGGGCATCTGGGAGGTGGCTGAGGTGCAGGAAGGCTTTCCTGCACCTCAGAAGGCCTGCCAGAGGCCTTAGAAAGGCACTTCCAGTTTTCGCTAAAACGTGACCTCCCCAGGCCTCAGACACCTCCCAGGCATGGCACCCAAGGCAATTGACCCCCTGGTCTCCCCTTAACTTTTCCATTGCTTCTTCAGAAAATCCTTTCCACAATGCATAGAACAATCATGTCTTGCTACAGCTGGGCCACTGTGGGTATAAAGACATGGAAAACAACTTCCCCCTTTTGAATTATTTCCCATTTTTCTTCCCTATTATGTTTATCTTTTAGTGTTTGTTGTAATCTCATTACTTTCTTAAATGCCAATAAAGGTACTATTGATTGACATGGAAAACAAACCATAAAGAACATGTACCACACTGGAGTATTCACTGTAGTGTTGTAACTTTGTGACGTGATCAAAAGGCACATTTGACAGGTCCCTCGTATTCTCTGCTGTTGCTTCATGCAAAAGGGAAGTTACTCAGCAATGCTGATTCCTCACCCCACCCCACTCCCCTTGAAATGATTTCACTGACAGTGTGTTTCCATGTTCACATTGTGCCACGATCCCTCATCTTTTAGCAGGCACAAAGACAATTCCCTTTCCAGTTCCCTGGGGCCTGCTTGCTCCGCAGTTCCAAGAGGTCACAAGTTCCAAAGGCATCCATCGAAACAGGAAACGGAGCTTGCTTGGTCCAGGTTGAAATTCTGAAACCTGTTTCCTTTCCCGACCACAAACAAATTCCCCAATGGGGCATTCTCTGAAGGTTCATTGTGAAAGCAGCAGCTGAAGGGAAAGCGGCACGAAGAGGAGTGCATGAGGACTGCACAAGGGACATCCTGATGTTCTTGGAAGCCAGGAGAATGAGGGAGATATTCTTAATATTGCTTCTTCTGCCCTTTGGATGGAGCGGCACAGAGTCCAATTCAACTGGCGAGTCCTTGGTGACACCTGTGGACGACGAGGTGGAGACAACTCACCTAACCTTGACTGTCACTGAAACTCAGAGCCTTGGAAATGCGGCGGCAACACCCTTCCCTCCAGCCTCAATGGAGCCCACCACTGCTGTGAATACAAGTCAGAGGGAGAAGGTAACACGCAGCACTCCTCAACCCATGAACGAGATTCAAGAACTGCAAACTCCAGAATCTGTACAGGAGAAGAAGCCCTCAGTGCTGATGCCTCCCAGGCAAGGGAACAGCAGTGGCAGCACTCTGAACGCAAAGTCACCAGTCCTCTCTAATGGCACAGGGATTCCTTCACCAAGCAGTTCTAGAAAGGACACTCTGCAAAGACCAGTTTCTAAAACTCAGAATGGATTAATGGTGGGCAGATCTCCCATGCAATCAACCTACAGCAGCAGCAATGCAGGCTCCCAAAAACCCAGCTTTGAAACGACCAGGGGAAAGTAAGCACAATCTGTTTTTTTCTTCTTTCCTTTTATCCGCTCAGTGTATTTAAAGACTAAGGGCACAATCCTAACCAACTTCCCAGCACTGTGCCCATGGGGCATGTGCTACATCCTGCAGCTTGGGGGGCAGCCTTGAGGCCTCCTCAAGATAAGACAAAGTTTGTTCCCTTCCCTGGGAGTTGCATTGCACTTATCTTGGGGCTGGAAAGTTGATTAGGATTGCGCCATAGGGGCCCAATCCTACACAGTGCATGCCAGCTCACTGCCAGAGCGCACTGTCACAAATGAGCCAAAAGGCATGTTTGCAGACCCTTGCGCCAATGAAGCACTGGTGTTAGCCCAGCACTGGTTGGTGCTGGGCTAGCACTGGTGGAACATAGGAGCAGATTGTCGGGCAGCGGAAAGCCAAGGTGGGGGCATGGGGGGAGGTGGGGTGGAGGGGTTCTGGGGCAGGGAGGATGCAGACAGGGAGAGGGTGGGGAGGAGACGTGCCCAGGAGGGAGGTGGGACAGGTGGAGCTTTGCTCCACTGGATCCTGAGCCTCCGTTTTGGGCCACCTGGCCAACACAGAGGCTCTTACTTCTACGCCAACCTTTGGCTTGTCATAGACTCGAGTAGCCCCATCGCAGGGTTACTCATCTTACCCAGGGGCAGGGGACGAAAGTCCTCTTCTCCCAAGGAGGTTGCGGCCACTGTCTGGGGCCTGCTGGATGCAGTGGCAGCCATTTTCAGCGCCACTGCAGCCCCACGCGCTGTCCAGCTCAGAATTGGGCTGTAACACAATTCATAGCAGTCTTTGCAAAACTCCTTCTGACTTCTATAGGTCAGAATTTAGGCAACTGGCCTTTTGCCTGAGACCATCCAATCAGTTCATTACTAAAGAGGAGCGACTAGATGGCCTGGGTAGCCAGATGGAAATAGTGACTGCAGTCCTATCAGGCTGGTCAGATCCCACTGACTTGTGTGGAATATGAATGCAGTCTGCCAACGTGCTGGATTTCAGCCACTCTCAGCAGTGCAAAATGTTCTAAATATTCTTTAGACAGAAATTTAGCACAGAGGAGAAACTGTGTAGCAGTTTAATACATGGCTGTTGACAAGAGTTGTATTGTTCTGTTGCAAGTAAACAGAGAGAACAGAGCACTGTCCTGTTTTTAGGACTAGCCTTCATTTAGTGTCCTAGACTCAAACTAGCACAACTTGTCCCGCTAGAACCAGTGCTGTAGCTAGAGGGGGTGCAAAGCACCAAGTTTTGCAGGGAGCCTCAAAAAGGGAACCTTCGGAGCCATTCCAGGCCGTGGGTGCAGGTGTCCAAAATACTGAGAGATCTAATAATGATCTCTCATGTGATGTCCAGTTTGGTCCTAAGATATTCAGAGAATGATCAGATGTGACCCAGAAAGGATTAAATAGAAGACTTTTAGCTCTTTCCTTAAAAGGGACACGATGGAATCTGTTTCCTTTCCTAAAACAAAGATCTGTGTACGGTGCCCTTGCAAAGAAAGTGAAAGATTTTTTTAAAAAATTGTATGTGTTTTCTGACATAAACGTAAAATGTTTTGAATCATTAACAGTCCCTTTTGGAAACTTATGCTCCTTTACCTGCCCCAATAGACACAGTGAGAATTGGACCAAGAAAACATGTAGAGATTTGGGATGCATAAAGTTCTGGGCTCTAAGGAAGATGTTTTCAATTCCTTCCAACAACTCAAGATTTTATTTTCCCTTTTCATGCATTTGTCGGAATAATGTGAATAACTACGATGTGTCTGTACTAAGCTATTTGTTCAGATGGTGTGCACAGGGACAATTTGTACAAATTATAAAGGCTTTGAAATTGTCAGCATTCCCTTGTGCACTCTGAAAAATTCATGGTGAATTGATAACTGGCTAGCATCATCTTACAGAGATAAATTTAACATGATGAACCAGGCGGACACTGGAGACAAATCCATTTGTTTTAAGCTATAAAATATTTCAGAAAGTAGGCTAAACAAATTGCTTGGCATGTACTACTGAAAGAAAGCGAGTATTTTGTGGATTCAGACAAGCAGAAGATCCTTGAGGGATATGATGCTGTTCCTTAAAGGAGAGGGGATTAAGGATCAAAATTGCATTGGACCACATCTAAGGGGCCAAATCAAATGTTACACCAAATGCATAAGTTGGCCTGGAGTTTGTGTTTTTTAGTAGCCTGGGGAGCTGCATACTGGAGGGCGTTGTGGGGTTGGGTACCCCCCCCATATTTCCACACTGATTGCATCCCTCCTATCTGCTAATTCAGCAATTTTCAGTCTTTTTCATCTCATGGCACACTGACAAGGTGCTAAAATTGTCAAGACACACCATCAATTTTTTTTTTTACAACTGACAAGGCACACCCTGGGCAGAGGGCTCACATCCCCCAATTGCCCTATTAATAAATGATCCTCCCCAAACTCCCACAGCATAACTGCCGACCATCCACGGCACACCAATTTGCCGTGGCACAGTGGTTGAAAACCGCTGTGATATTAGAGGAAAAGTTTCTACTGAAAGCAAATGGGAAGGACAATCAAAAGTGAAATTGCCATGGGGGATGACATCCTAAAGCCTCCCAACCCTGCCACAGTTCACACCACTTTTTTTTAAAACCACCAAGGCCATACTACATGTGCAGTATAATGTCTAGCTTGATCCTAAGAGGGAGTTATACGCCACTGCCATATGGTAGGAGATGCGGGTGCCACTAAGGGGCTGTAGCTCAGTGGTAGTGCACATCTCAAAAAGGATATCGTGGAAATGGAGAAGGTGCAGAAGATTAAAATAATTACTGGGCTGGGGCATCTTCCTTGTGAAGAAAGGCTGCAGTGTTTGGGCCTCTTCAGCCTAGAAAAGAGGCCTGAGGGGGGACATGATTGAGACATACAAAATTATGCATGGGAGGGATAGAGAGACACACTTTTCCCTCTCACACAACACCAGAACCAGGGGACATCCACTAAAATTGAGTGATGAGAGAGTTAGAACAGACAAAAGAAAATATTTTTTTACTCTGCGTGTAGTTAGTCTGTGGAACTCCTTGCCACAGGATGTGGTGATGGTATCTGGCCTAGATGCCTTTAAAAGGAGACTGGACAAATTTCTGGAGGAAAAATTCAGCATGGGTTACAAGCTATGATGTGCATGTGCAACCTCCTGCTTTTAGAAATGGGCTATGTCAGAATGCCTGATGCAAGGGAGGGCACCCGGATGCAGGTCTCTTGCTGTCTTGTGTGCTCACTTGGGGCATTTGGTGGGCCACTGTGAGATACAGGAAGCTGGACTAGATGGGCCTATGGCCTGATCCAGCGGGCTGTTCTTATGTTCACATTTCTTCAGTGGCATTGCTAGGGCTGTGTGACCCACATCAGGTGACGTGCACTGAGGAGATGACACCACCAGTGACCAAAATCAGTAAAATCACAATTTGCAGGAATAATACCATCACGTTATATACCATTCAATGTGCAATTTACAGCTGAATACAATGAAATAAACCGCTTTGAAATATCTCTATTCTATCGAAAGGTATGGCCAAAAAACCAGTAGGGGCGGGGCAATGGTACATCACCTCACCCATCACCTGGGTTGTTGCCCCGCCCACTGCATGGGAAGAGGTCCATCATGGGGGTGACATGCTGGTCTCCTGTACCAGGTGTCACAAACCCTAGTGATGCCACTGCACTCCTTGCAATTGGAAGGTCTCAGGTTCTGTTCCTGAGATCTTCAGGTAGATCTTTGTCTGAAGCCCTGGAGAGCTCCTGCAGTGTAGATGATGCTGAGCTAGATGGACCAATTTGCACTAAGGCAGTTTCCTTTGTAGCTAGCGTTGTTGGTCCTTTAAGCCTTGTTCCATTCAAAATTTGGCCCTTGCTTTTAAAGAAAAATCATTGTCCGGACCCTGGGAATAGAATAAGATCTCTTGGAGCCCTCAGAATAATTTGTGTGGATGGCCTAGGTAACAGGCGTCTCCCTTTTCTTCCCCACCCACCCTTCTGCCCCTCAAGAAAGCAAGAGCTGTTATCTATCCTGCAGCTGTGAAGTCTGAGCTTTAAATAAAGATGCTAATTGTCGAAAACAGGCACAGCAGCTTTGAAAGAGCAACCAAATCTAAGGACAAGTTCTCTAAATCTCCCACACGCAGGGAAGATTACTGGGTATCATTGTGACACAGTGTGCTTGTTGAACAGCGTGGGGAAGGCGGCGCTTGAAGAATCTAATTTGTTTCTCAGACCTTCTTTGACTGGGAAGGTGAAGCTGGGGGATTATTAGAAGAGAAAAAGGACCATCTCTTATTTGGGTCTTTGGTAGACAATCCCGGCTGTGGTATTTGCACCAGGTTTGGAAGAGCTATTACTCTAAGGCCGCAATCCTAACCAACTTTCCAGCACTGACTGATGATAAGGGAACAATGCAACTCCGAGATAAGGGAACAAACATTGCCCTACCTTGAGAAGGCCTCCATGACTGCTCCCCAACTGCAGAATGCAGCACATGCCCCATTGGCACAGCTATACCAGTGCTGGAAAGTTGGTTGGGATTGCACCCTAAATGAAAGTTCTGTCTGAAATTCCTGAAATCGAGTACTCCTCTTCCTCACATTTCCCTCATTACATCTTCTTTAACCACAGTTCTCCGCATCCTTATGATGTATATCACCTGCTGTGCAAGTACCAGGTCTTTCTGTGTAATGCGTTGATTATTCCATTCACCTTATGAGAGCAAATTGCCCTGCTAGGCTAGGCTTTCGTTCCAAATCACTCCACCTCACAGAGTTCCTTGCTGAATTCTATGAAAGATGCACCTGCCACGTCTTGTTAGGTTTGCACGCAGAACACCTCACAGGCTGAGAGTTAATTAACTCTCCAGAAAATAAAAGCCCCGTAATAAACGCAAACAGCTTTTAAAAAAAGGAGTAGTAGTGCCTCCTTAAATCCTTGTTCCTTTTGTTGGGTGAAGTGGCTTTCTATGTTGCAACATGTTTGAAAATAAAAGCAATGCAAGTAGCAAATGTCACACCAGGAGCACAAACTCTGCTCGCTGACCTTGCTTTGCGCACGATGCGCCAAATCCTATCCAATTTTCCAGTGCCAGTGCAGCCATACCAGTGGGGCGTGCACTGTATCCTGTGGTGGGGAGGCAGTCACAGAGGCCTTCCTCAAGGTATGGGGACATTTGTTCCCTTACCTCGGGGCTGCATTGAGACTGCACTGGTGCTGGAAAGCTGGATAGGATTGGGCCCTATGTCATGGAAAGAACTGAAAGCTCTTTTTGAATGTTGACAGTTCATAAGTGGAATTAGGCTGCACAACACTGTCTCCCCCCTTCCCCTTTTTCTCAACAGATTCTCTTCCGTGGGCCTGCCAGTGATGTCAGCTGCTGGGCACATTTTCTTTTACTTCATATACTTTTTTACAGCCCCCCCCCCCGCTATGCTACTGTAGGAAGCAGCTCTCTTGCTCCGGTTTGGCTACATGATGATATCTGAAGGCAAATCAGAATGGCACATTGCTTTGTGCTCTCTAGAGTAGCAGTTCTCAAACTTTTTGGTCTCCAGAGCCCTTTTCACTCCTGAAAGGAGTCCTGGGGAGCCCCACCAGCACATGCACTGAATCTCAGGAAGCCCCAGAGTGCTGGCACATCTATAGAGTGGTACAGCACCAAGCCCAACACCAAATACCAGCCAAGAGCTAGAGCAGGAGGGGAAAGTAGAAGGAGAACGTCAGACAGAGGAGATGGACAAGCAAACCTGGCAGGGAACAGAAGGTGGGCACTTGTGGAGTCGCTGAAGGGATCTCAGGGAGCCCCAGGGAGCCCTCCTAGAGTTTCTTCACTGTGAAAAACACTGCTCTGGAGTATCATGGAAAAGAAAAAATGCCAGCCAGTGACGGCCAAAAGAGCTTTTTCCACCCACCGTAAATTTGGTCTGTAATTCACGCCTTCCAAATTACTGCAGTACCCCTCCCCCATTTTGCAATCTGAGAATGGCATAGCAAAGAGGGGGAGCACTTTAACCTCACCCTAGAAGGTAATTTCACAAATTCAGTTTCAGACTGCGGCCTTAAGCACCCTCCGTGTGTATCCACTATCTTGTCGAACACATTCCTTTACTCCCACGTTAAATTCAGCAGCACAGGTAATTCATTGCTCTGCCATTTACACAGTCATTTCAAATGAGTTCAAACTATTGCTGTTCAATTTTGTTTGTCCCCAGGCTTACAAAGTAGGTCTTTTATTATTTACTTTTTTCCCCTATTTTTTCCCCCCTGCTTTTCTTGACTTGGAGTGGAATTAGAGAGTGGTTAATGATAGAAAAACAAGCTACAGGAAAATGAAGGTGGTATTCTAGATTTTTCCGGGGCCACTGAGATTGGGGTGCCTCAGAGATGGCATCTGAATAGGATTGGGCCATGAGCATAATTAGGTCTGAAGACTTCTGTCTAGTCATGATACTGCAAAGGGGATGAAGGAGAGGCATGTTAGTGGTTGGGGGGGTATTTACCCCCTTCTGCTGTCTATGCTCAATGCAAACCATAGCAGAATTATCCCCAGGAACCCTGGTCAATGATTTTAAGCTATTTTGTTCTCATGGCACACTGACCTCTGTGGTCTTCTCTATAGTCTTCACAGCTTGTGATGTCACTTTCAGCTTCTGGGAGACTCTTCGGGGTTCTGCGGCTCTCATTCTAGGGCAATTATGTCTAGTAACGAATTGACTGTCCGACTGTCCTAGAAACAGAAGCGCAGAACTAAGAAGAGTTTTTCAGCTGTTTTCAACTGCTGTGCTCCAAACCCCTGAGGCACACCTGCAGACCTTTTGGGGCACACTAATGTGCCAAGGCATACCAGTTGAAAATCACTGATTTGGTTCTTTAGGGTTAGCCTGAGTCCTGCGCTCAGGGCTCCAGAAGCAGCCTGCAAGTTGAGTAAGGGTGTGTGGTAACTCTGCATTTATGCATTCAGGATGTGGAAAAAAAAAGTCACCATGTGTCATAAAACCAAACAGAAGAGAAATCTGGACACGAGAGCTGAAGTGATACACAGTCCAAAAATTAGAGTGGCCCCAGGTGTCAGAGGAAACAAACGATGACAGAAGACCAAGGTTTTTGCAACAAAATTGTACAAAGTGTCATGGCCTCAAATCCTGAAGAAAACAAATATTTTTTCCCCCCATTCATCCTGTACAACCTTGTTTGGACAGAAAAACCATACTCTAGGCATGAGCTCATGTGAGGTGGGTCACTTCTGAAATCTTTATGCAAGGGGTCCTTGCTACCTGCGTCTCTGTTAATCGAGTCCTTCAAGTTATTTGCCTAATTTATGATGGAACAAATTGTAACAATTCCTTGCACTTATGAGAATCCCCCGTTTCCCCTGGGGGCTGGGGATAAGAATAGGCCCTTGGTTTGGCTGTACTTGTCGTAAGAGGCGACTAAACAGCCACCGAGTAGATGGGACTGGTCAGCCTGGGAAGGCAGCTCATCAGAGAGAAGGAAAACTCTGATCCCAAACCTCCACTGCCTTGTGGCTACATCCAGTTATGGAAAAGGCTTCAGGAGTCAAAATCCTCGAGGCAAAATCCGGAGCCGGAGTCCCTGAGGCAGTGCATGGCTCAACACAGTCACGTTCTGGCAACTCCTGCAACGCCACTGGAACCAACCGTATTGGCCTCTGCCTTTCCACTGGACCATTTCAGCGACGTGGAGAGGGGGGATTTGCTGCATGGGTAACAGCCTATCCTCCATACCTACTTTACCCAGGCTTCGCACACTGGAGAGGACACTCTGTTCCAGAACCACCATTCAGAGCGCGATACCATAGTCTTCCGAGACTGAAGGATGCCAACAATGAGAATCCTCAGATCAGGGCCGTCCCAGGACCTCCTGATGTGGCATGCCAATGCTGGCCCCTTACCTGATAACATGCCAACTTCTGTTTCTCCCACTCGCCAATGCTCTAGCTCAGCCCTCCCCTCCACATTTCCTCTTCCTCTCTGCCTACCTCATCCTTTTCCAATCCAAGGAGTGAAAGGAGAAAGAAGGACAGAGGGGGCAAGTAAGTGGACAGAGATGGGAAGAGCAGTAACTAGAGCAGAGCCTGAGAGGCACCTGCCCTGGGTGCTACTCCAAGGGGGGGATGACTACCCCTCCAGCTCTTCCTAGTTATGGAGGAGGTGCAGGTGAAGCACCCCCTTTATTTCTCATATCCCCTTTTTTCTCCTGTGGAGGCCCCCCTTGAAGGAGCCATTGGTCCTTCAGACTGATTGGTTAGACCAGGGGTGCCCAAACCCCAGCCCACAGGGGCTCCCAATCAGGCCCTTGGGGAGCCCCCAGTCTCCAGTGAGCCTCTGGCCCTTTGGAGACTTGCTGGAGCCCGTACTGGCCCAACGCAACTGATCTCAGCATGAGGACAACTGCTTGACCTCTCACCTGAGCTTGGGACAAGGGTCACTCCACTACTTGCTGTTTCATGACTGTGATGCAGCAGTGGCAGCAAAGGAAAGCATGGCCTTGCTTTGTGCAAGGCCCTTTATAGGCCTTGAGCTACTGCAAGACCTTCATTCATTCATATAAGTTCCATCTCTAATAAATTCATTTATGTAAATTTATTCAAATTTTAAATGTAAATTAATTCTTTTTTTCCTTGGCCCCCCACACAGTGTCAGAGAGATGATGTGGCCCTCCTGCCAAAATGTTTGGACGCCCCTGGGTTAGACCATTGATCCTGGGACCTTGAAGGGAAGCCTCAGCAGCAGAAGGAATGGGAGGTGTGAACCTGCTACAGTGAGTGCCCCAGCTCTGGGGAGAACCCACAAGCAGCACAAGGCAGTCGGTTCCGAGTTCTCCCCAGAGGAGGAAGTACTGGCAGCTTCAAGCCCCTAGCAGAAGGAACAGGAGGAGCAAAGTCACTGCAATGACTGTCTCTGCTCCGGGGAGAACCCAAAAGTGACATAACGTGACTTGATGTAATGTGATGTTGTGACATCACTGCCCGGGCAGCGGGCAGTGTGTTACGCCTCTGGAGATGGACACCTCACGACCCACAGTTTGGGAAACACTACCTTGAGTAAATAAATAATCCAGTGTCCCCTCAGAGAAAGAAGGAAATCACAATATGATCCCAGAAAGTAGCACAATTCAGTCCTCCTTACTATCACTCGGCAAATGAGCACTTGCTTGAATATCTGACTTGGCGTATGGTAGGTAGGTATTTATTGTTACGGTCAAAGACCAGCAAAAACAAACACACAATACCACCCTACAACAGGCGGAATTTAAGATTTCAACATTAAAATACACTCAACATTAAAATGCAACATTAAAATACAATAAAATAGCCATCATAGTATTATGAACAAATAAGAAGGAGTAGCAATTAAAATTTTCTCTCATTATTAATAATGCCCATCTGGGTTTTGTAAGCAGCTGCCAAAAAACTTGCAGTTGATCTTAAAAGCTGAGAATGAGCACCTGAAAGAAGTTTCTTGGCCATTTCTGTTTGTGACAAGCCCAAGAATTTTCTGCTCAGGGGAATAATAAACGTATCTCGGATCCCCTGATAAAATGGGCAACAGAACATGACATGTTCAAGTGTCTCAACCTCCCCCAAACCACAGGGACACAGTCTTTTGGAGATGGGGATCTTTCTGAAACAGCCCTCAACAAATGACGAAGGAAGAGCTCTCCACCTAGCTAGGAAGAAAGGTCTCCTCTGCCCAGGAAGGTCTAATAAAGAAAGATAAGTGGCCAGGGCAGCTATAAACCTTGTGTCGTCAGAGGCAAGAAAATCTGGATTTGGCATATGATTGAGGGCTGCTGCGACTGCTACTACTCTTGGAAAGCTCTTTTCCATGGCAACCCTCCACATAGAAGTGGTTGTGACAAAAAGCTGTGTGAAAACACAGTCAGATTTGTGCCCTTCCTAGTGTAGCCCTGGTGAAGGATTGCATCATGCACCTGTGTGGACTCACAGTAAGGAACGTTGATGAGTTACTACTTCTGGGCAGCAGGCCATTGTTGGGGGTAAAAGTTGTTTCTTTGTTTGAAGTATGAGTGAGCCAAAGCATTTCCAATGAACAAACTGGTGATGAAGGAGAGCTTTGACCAATGGCAAATTCTGGAGGAGGGAGACATAGGAATCTGTCTTTGGCCATGTCGGTCCATTGGTCCATACAGCTCAGTATTGTCGACACTGCCCAGCAAATGCCCTCCAGGGCTTCAAACAGGAACTGTTCTCTGTCCTACCTGGAGGTTGAACTTGGGACCTTCTGTATTCAAGTGACAATAAACAAAACCTGAAATGGAAACACACATGGAACGGCACGGGCATGTTTTTAGCTTATTCTGCAGTTGAAACAAATACACGAACTGGGATTTTGCAAATAACAACATATGGTTTTGAATTGACCACATGTAGGAAATTCATCAGATTTCTGTTTTTGTTCTGTTGCAACCATCTAAACCAGTACAGGTCCAGCCTATTTATACATGGATTTTTATACAAGAATTTGACTCAACACGAATGGCCCCTGCAAATGAGAAGGAATGTGCTGATCCTTGGAGAAGGGGAAAAATGCACTCCTTTAAAATCAATTTAAAAAACTGAACAGTTCTTTAACAATAGCTTCCTTAATGAGGGGGGGGGCAGCTGGCTGACAATCCATCAATCCTTCTCTCTCCAGCGGATCCCTTCCTTCCCCCTGAACAAGTGAAAGAAAGGTGATCACTTTGCATTAGTGAAGGGAGGGTCTAGTTTGGCGGACGACTGATTGAAGGATTGTCTTCTTAATGACTCTTATCTTACATCACAAAGGTCAGCAAGGCTGTTTTTAAATCACCAGAGCAAAGGAACTTTGTTTTTTAAAATGATTTGCTATAGTGCGTTTTTTGCCATCCACTTGAGTGCTTGGAACCGAACCCAGGAGAATAATGAGGCTCAACCTGTAGTTCCCAAACTTCTCAGCACTGGGACTCACTTTTTAAAATGACACTCTGTTGGGACCCACCTAGGTTTACATGACTTTAAAAAAAGATCTAGAAAGAAATAATATTTTATCTATAAGTAATAATCAGAAAGAAGACCCTTACACATTTATCTCCCTATATTTACATATACTTCAGGTGCTCAGCTCCTTGCAGGGCAGTTAGCTAACTTGCAAACTGCAGGAGCTGAGCTGTTGCAGGGTAATTAGCAGCTACAATACCTGATTTTTGAAAAGCCTCGGGGCTTGAGGGAGTTAGTTATTTGATTTTTCCATCACCTTTTGCAACCCACCAAAAATCAGGTTGTGACCCACCAGTGGGTCCCAACCCACAGTTTGGGAACCACTGATCTATGCTCATCTATGCTATGCACCAGTGCTCATCTATGACTTAGTTGTGTTAAAATGCAAATCAAAAAGAGTCACAGCACAAACATAGAAGGTGCATATGCAGGCCAGCTCTGCTCAAGATTGAAAGACTGAAACACTTGTGTGTTGGGAAAGGTTGCCACCTGCTGGTATTGAGGAGTAATACATGAAGAATAAGTCATTGTGAGTCACACAGTCAAATACATTGTATGGCCTCTTCCTTTGCTTACTGGTCTGTTCCTGTACCTTTTATACTAACTACATGGTACCCTGAAATTAAGATGCTGAAGCTTTCCACCCCACTGACCAGCATGTCAAGAAATAGTTCAACTGCTGAACTTTCTCTGAGTTGGGCTACTGCAAAACTTAGGGGTACCAACCATCCAGGATTGGCCTTGAGTCTCCAGGAATCCATATAAACCTCTGGGTTTATGACAGCAATCCTGAAGATGTTTGCAGGTCTTCCTTGGCTAAGGCTGAAATCTTATATACACTTACTTGGGAGTAAATCCCACTGAAATACATGGGATTTACGTCTGAATAGGCATGTATAGGCTTGTGCTGTAAATGACTTTAATGGCAGAATGTGTGTTGTGACAGTGGGGGTGCATTGGGGGTCCAACAAGGCCACCAGCACACAAGACTGGGAGCTGTTAACTTGGGCTGATGGAGAGGTTGCCAACTACCAACGCCAGGAGGTTGGTGGCAAGGGCAAGTGATGGGAAGAACAGGGCAGGAAGCAGGATAAACAGGGAGTGTCTGGGGAGGAAGGGGTTGGCAGGGGGCAGAATGGGAGGGAGGGGTGGATCCCAGCAGTACTGATGTGCACCAGGATCCTAGTCCTGTTCCTTCTCCTTTCTGTCTCCCTTACTCTCCTTGGTTCTGCACCAGCAAAATGGCTGGAGCAGATCCGAGAAGACCCACTGTGGAAGTGGAGGCTTACTCAGATATAAGGGGACAGAAGGTCTCTTTCCTTGAGGAGGCCTCTGAGTCTGCCCCCCTCACAGGATGCTCCATTGGTGCTGCTGCATTGGCCAGGGGGTGGGGGGGTTAGCTAGGATTGGGTTGTGAATCATGTTCAAGAGGGGAATCTCCAGGGCTAGCTTCGGTCAAAGCTATCACTCCTACCACTAACGTAGAGCAGGTTACAAGCCGTTAAAGGCTGGTAATATACTTTCACTTAAGTATATTTCATCAGAAGTTTTACTAGCAAAGAAGTGCTAAAAGAAAGAATGAGGGCAAAAGACTCTTCTTATTCTTTTGCTCGCATGTCATTGTCCTTGCCTGCCAATGCATCAGTCGCTGGGAGAGGGTAAGGATTGGGCGCTAAACAAGCTTCCTCTTAGTGCAGTCCATCCTCCTGCCTCAGTCATTTTACTAGTCAAAAGAATTGGGTGGAGGACATGGAAATCAGAGACTATGAGCCCTTGGTCCAGTTTCCCCCTTCCCCCACCATCAATGTTGTAGACAATGGACAATTTTGCCCCACTTCACACACCCCCTTCCCTACTTTAAAGTGAGTGTTCTAATCTCTAAGGTGCTCCATGCTGCCAGGCAGTAGCACAGCCGGAGAGGCTATGCCAGGTGAGTAAGTACTACAGGCACCACAGTGCGCTGTGTAAATAGTCCCTCTTACTCGCCATTGGAGCCATTCACTCACCATTGGAAACATTCACTTGCCTTTGGAGCCATTCAGGGCAGTGAGGTCAATGCGCCTGCATGTTGCTGTCGCTGCCCTGAATGACTCCAACAGCGAGTGGGAGGGGCTGCTTACACAGGTCATTGTGGTGCCTGCAGTATTTACCGCATAACCCCCCCCTCTGGCTATGCTACCACTGCCAGGGATTTCAGATTGGGAGAACTATGCATGCATAGCCTCTTAAAGGGCATTTGGGGGTTAGCCAGGCAGTAATTGTGTGCCAGTAAGATGCTTAGATGCCTTTGTCTTCCACTACTTGTTCCCTGTGAGGTAAGGATGGACTTTCCCCATCACCCCAATAGTTCCACTACTGACAGCAGTGTGTAGTGCTGAAGTCCTGTCCTGAGGTCTTGAGAGTGCAAGCAAGGCAGTCTCTCCAGCAAGTTTCAAACATACTTAAATTCTTGCAATGCAAAACTGGCTGTCTTGTCTTTGAATTACGGCCTTTGTTTATCTGCCAACTCGCCACAATCTTCATGAGCAAGCTCATTAGTTCTATTTTAAATCTAATTTATATCTCAATAAATGTGGTTTTACTGACAGCCTTTATACATTTTAACATCGTTTAAGGAGCTCAATTGTTTCACTGGAGGCATTCACCTAATTTTTACTCCCATACAGGCTGAGAAATTTCTTCCCAATCTAGGCTGGTCAAACATGGCTAGATCCAGAGAGAATCACAAAGCTATAGACAATCTAGACCAGTGGTTCTCACACATTTAGCACTGGGACCCACTTTTTAGAATGAGAATCTGTCAGGACCCACCAGAAGTGATGTCGTGACCGGAAGTGATGTCATCAAGCAGGAACATTTTAACAATCCTAGGCTGCAGTCCTACCCACTCTTACCCCAGAGTAAGTCCCATTTACTATCATTGTTAAAAGAATATGCATAGCAGCTTATTAAAAGTACAGAGCTATAACATCTCCCCAAATGCAGTCACATATCATGGTAGCATCCAGTCTAATATATTAAAAATAAGAAATTGAAATGAATGGGGACCCACCTGAAATTGGCTCGCGACTCACCTAGTGGGTCCCGACCCACAGTTTGAGAAACACTGATCTAGACAATCACCTGATGATATAAAACCCAGTATTATCTCTTTGATCAAAGTTCTAGAGCAGGTGGCCAATTAAATTGGAGGGCATTTCTACCTTGGACTCTGGCTGGTGCAGGCCGCCAGCCTAGGAGTGTCATGAATGTGCCGAAAAGCATGTTTGCACCTTTTCTAGAGCCAGCTAGACTGATGCAGAGTCTGGATCAGTGGCTGGAACACCAGATCAGTGGCTGGAGGGAACAGGCCAGCGCAGGGGGTGCGAGAGGGTGGCAGGAGGGAGTTCTTGTTGCGGGTAGCTTTCGCAGCAAGCAGCTGGCCGGCAGCGCAGTCTGCCTATCTCTCAAGGCCAGAGCGTAGACACTCCCGGGAACAAAGACGACACACGGCAGATGTCCTCCACCAAATGTCCCTTTACTATGTACAATATATACAGCAAACAGTCCAGATAGCACACAATTCACGGATCACACTGACGTAGCCTTCGGCACCAAATCCACCTCGCTTCTCCCACGATCCAGCTTGCCCTGGCCGGAGTATATACTTGCTACAGCCAATCAGAGTGAGCTAGAAAGTGCTGAGTCACTCTGATGGCACACGGGGTGACACACCAGGTGACTGCCTCTGCCTGGTGTCATCAGCCTTTCCCATGATGCTCTGTTTAGTCAGGCCAAGGCTTCAGGGCCTGATACTATCCAGCCTGCAAATTACCTGCAGGCCCAGGGATGATCCCTTGACATGGAGATGGGGATGGGGTGTTTCTGGTTGGGGGGAGGGTGGCAGGGCAAATCAATTCCAGGAAGGGGGTGGGGCCAGCAGCACTAGGTCAGGCCGTATATTAACCTCATTCCTAACCTGAGCAACCTTACATGAACTGCTTAGATTTGCACCAGCAATTTCACTGATACAAATTTGAATATCCCCATAAAGGTGAATGGGGCGTTATCCAGGGTAAGGGAAAAAATTACCCTTACCCTGAGTTACCCTCCAGCTAGCACCTACCTTGTGCTGGATACACCACTGGCCACTCAGCCTGACTGTTCTCGTGCAAGTTAGGATTGGGCTGCCAAGTGCTTATTCATATGGTTTTTAGCTGATTAAGCATTCAAAATTAGTTAATGTGTTCTTAATTGGTTGATCAAACTGACCTGTCAATTAAAAACTGCAGGCTAGTTAACCAAGGGCTAAAGTTTCATCAAGTGACTGTCCAAAGCACTCTGTTTCTTCCATGCAATTTTTATCCAGCCTTGGTTAGAAGAAATATCTGAGCATGAATGAAGGGGCAGAAGTGCCTCTGAATTTGTATGCAGACATTTTTAACCACTTTATTTATGGGAGGGTGTCTCCTACCACACGACAACTCTTTCTTTTTGTATCTGCATGTTTAGTAACTGTCCTTTCAGTTAACCACTTCAAATACAATTATGATAATCTCTGGATTTGCATTATGAATTTTAAAAAGTAGGTTACTTGTTGAGAACTTAACTGTGTCTATTTAAAGCCTGAAATCAAGTTTGAAGGGTTGGAGGAGGGATGGGGCTGCTGTTCTTGTTATGCTTAATAAGCTAAAGATAGTCGTCGTCCCCCAGCTCTGCAAACACACCAAATATCTGGCTGAAAAATGGGTCTGCAAAATCTGTTTTTTTAGATAGGTGCATTACCTGACCCCTTCTTCTCATGCCATTTCCCCATCTTCAATCCCCCCAAAGATGCTGTTGGAGATGATGAGGTATGTTGGGCAGAGTGTCAAACTAGGACCAGGGAGCCCAAGAGCCCCTCCACTACCACTGCAGCAGCCAAAAACAAGACTGGGGGGGGGGGATGGGACTGAAAGCCCACTGCAACGGCTGTGACTCCAGTAAGTCCCCCAAAACAGTTTAGAAAATTTCCCCTAAATTTCTTCCTTTTTCTTCTAGTAGCACCAAACTTTGATTGCTTCTCACAGACATAACCTGGAAGTTCTCTTATGAGAACTTTCAGCTCAGAATGAACTCAATTATCTTCATGAGAGGTCACTCACTCCCATGAATCAGCAATTTTCAACCTTGTTCATCTCACAGCACACTAAGATTTTCAGGGCACACAATCAGTTTTTTGGATAAGAGCACACGAACATAAGAAGAGCCCCGATGAATCAGGTCAAAGGCCCATCTAGACCAGCTTCCTGTATCTCACAGTGTCCCACCAAATGCTTCAGGGAGCACACAAGACAACAGACACAACTTGCATCCTGGTGCCCTCCCCTGCATCTGGCAATCAGAGGCAGCCTACCTCTAAAACCAGGAGCTTGCACATACCTACCATGACTTGTAACCCGTGATGATTGACAAAGCACACCATGCTGCCAGCAGGGGCGTCTCACATCTCCAATGCTTCTGCTAAATCACCCTGCCCCAAACTCCTGCAGGACACCTGTGGACCATTTGCAGCACACCAATGTGCTGCGGCACACTGGTTGAGAATCAATATGGCATGAATCCTCAGACGACCTATCTCCAAATACACAGCCCATACTTCAGTCCTTCCATCGTTCTTTCATGAAGTCGGCTTTGCAACGGGCAAGCACATGTCCCATGGACTCCTCTATTTTATTATGTTACCTTGGCTGAACTTGAGCAGTGGTGTTTGATTGGCCTCTCCCCTTCTCCGGCATCTGCTAGCAAAAGATAATCATACTTTCCCGCCTCTCAATGCAGAAGGGAACTTCGCCTGGTCCAGTGCATTTGCCATTTGCCAAAGAAAACTGGCAAATGTTGTTCTCATTTCATATTAATAAACCTTCCCAGGACTGACACTGTAATGGGGGAAATGAACAGAAGGGAGGCATTTTGCCAGCATCATCTAGGGTAGTCCAGAGACACAGGAGGAATGCATACTGAGAGTTGCCACTCCAAAGCACATCAGTGTGCAACCAGTTAGTGCCTGGGATGCCAAGTGCACCATATGTACAGAAGGTGCTGAAGTCTGGCCAACCCCTTCAGCCAACCAGTGCCACTTTGCTTGGATTACAGTGCCACAGCCAGGACTCCTAATGTTCTCTCTCTAATGGGTGTTCAGTTTATCTCATTTTCTACTCCTGCAAGGCTGCTCCTGTATTTAAATATGCAAATCAAAACAAAAAGGCTAGTGATTGTTTCTGTAGTGGAGTCTTGCTTCTCCCTCTAATCCTTGTTGCAAATCACCAGGGTAGGCTCCTGACGTTGGACAGGTGCATGACGTTGGCCAAGTCCTCAAGACTTCTGCCCCACAATGCAACAGCTTCAGCATTAAGGCCTGAACGGCTGGTGCAGCATATGTACAAAAGTCTGGCCAAGTCAAAGCGCCTCCCATTCCCATAGCCAGTATTCTCTCTGTCCAAGACAGCCAGAAAATGAAAGGCACACAGAAGGAGAGAAACCTTGGCTGGCATGCTCTGCCTCTTCCTGGTGTCATGTGATGAATGCCAGCTGCAGGGAAGCAATGGCAGGAGAGAGGTTTGCATTTCCCTTCTGCTCATGGGCTTCCCAGAAGCAGCTGTTGGGCCACTGTAGGAAACAAGCTTCTGGAACAGATGGGCCTTTGGCCTGATCCAGCAGGGCTTTTCTTAAGTTCTTTGTGCACATCTGTTCCTGAGTTTGAGTCTTTGCTGAGCCATAAAGCTCTTTGAGTGATGGAAAGAATCTGTCATTATCCCTTAGCATAACCTTCCTCAGATGATTGTTCTGAAGATAAATTGGGGAGAAAGGAGATAGGTTTCCTATTCCAAATTTATTGGAAGAAGGGCTGGATAAAAAGATGATAAACGTAATCATAAATTGAGAGGATGCTCTGAGGGTGCCTCATCAAAAAATCCACCAATCCTGGAGCCAACACCAATTATATTAAACTACAAAATCGGTGATTTTTTTATTCCTTTTCAAGAGTTTCTGCACCCAGGGATGTATGAAAAAGATTTTCCATTCCATTCTATTCAATTCTGTTTCCATTCCATTTCATTTGAACAGCTTCCTTTGATTTCTATTCTGCTAATCATCCCTGGGGTGCTTTTTTTTTTTCCCCAGTCACTAAAAAACCCAGATTTAAATATGGATTTTTAAAAAGTATTTTGACCTATGGTTTTATTCAAATAGCTGGTGTGCTGCAAAGCGTGCATTCAAATATGTATTTTTCTGGAACTGTACAGAGTAAAATCCCATCCACTGGGGAGTGGGGAAGGGCGTGGAACCACACATGAATTTCGTCAAGAGAAGTCAGAAATATTCCTATTTTTGCCACTCTCTCCCAACATCAATGATTTAGTACCCATTGTCAACTTTAGCAGTAATCAATATTCACCACTATCGGTCATGCAGCCCGCTTGGGAAGGATGGGCATCCACGAAAGCTGAGTGTTGGGAGAGTTAGGACAGACAGAAGAAAATGTTTCTTTACCCAGTGTGTAATGAGCTTGTGGAACTCTTTGCCACAAGAAGTAGTTATGGCATCTTGCCTGGATGCCTTTAAGAGGCAAATTTCCGGAGGAGAAGTTCATTACGGGCTACAAGTCATAGTAGGTATGTGCAAGATCTTGGTTTTAGAGGCAAGCTGCCTCTGATTGCCAGATGCAGGGGAGGGCACCAGGACGCAGGTTGTGCCTCTTGTCTCATGTGCTCCCTGGGGCATTTGGTGGGCCACTGTGAGATACAGGAAGCTGGACTAGATGGGCTTTTGGCCTGATCCAGCGGGGCTCTTTTTATGTTCTTATGGCATCCAATGGTAGAGGAGAATAAGAAGGTGGTGGTCAGTTGGTCACCTGGTAAGAGAATAGGGAAATTGAAATTGGCCATGATGCTTATATGAACCCTTAAGTTTCAGAACCAGTATGCCACTGAATATTAGTTGCTGTGAGAGCAACAGTGAGAGAGAATAACATTGCCTTGAAGCCCAGCTTGTGCTGTTCAAAGGCACTGGATTGGACTCTGTAGAAAGAAGAATGTCAGTCTGCTCTCACAAGGTTCTTCTTGTGCTCTTCTGCTCTTTTGCTATATATCATGCACATTTTATCCTCATTACTTTTCCACCCGATCATAGATCATTTTCCAACCCCAATTCCTTCTTTATTTGCTTCAATGTTGGTTCCCTCTCCTCCAAAATACAATCCCAATTGTGCTATAATTTTTATTTCAAATCGGGTCTACAAGTTTACTGTAGGAGGAAAGATGTACGTAATGCCTCATATTGATTTTTATAGAGGTGTACCAATTAAAAAGAATTATTGTTCTGCTGCCAATTCCCCTGAAGCATATGCACAGTATAGGAAGAAAGAACATCAAAGAAATTAACCGGAAAGTCTGTTCCCTGGAATTCGTTCTTGAACAGTTAAAGAGCAACATAAAAGTGTTGCAAAGGTTTGGCATCATTCTTTAATTTGGCATCACCCTTAAATTCCAGGAGCAAATTCAGATGACCGTTCTAGAGGCAAGTGTATGGAATAAGCAGGTTTCAGCACAAATTCAGCCCTAGTGAACAAACAGTCTATGATTGCAGCACCACAGCTTGCATCTAGCTGCGTTCCAGGGCTTCTGCCTGCTTCTGCCGATTTCTGCCTGGCAAAAGCAGGAGATATGCCTGACCCCTGGCTGGTTGCAGAAATCTGGATGTTTATTCGCTCCCATCCAGACCTTTTCTTTCTTGGGTGGCAGCTTGGGTCTCCAGAATTGAAGCTGTTCCTGGAGGGTTTTTTCCTAACATGTTTAATGTGACTCAGGGCCCAATCCTACCCAACTTTCCAGTGCTGTGCAGCCTCTGTGACTGCTTCTGTGAGGAGCCCTCTGTGACTGCACCCCACCACAGGATGTCCTGCATTGGTGCTGGAAAGTTGGATGGGATGGGATTGGGTCCTTAGTCAGGGTAGCCCTGTTGAAATCATCAGGATTGCACTCAATAATCTCTTGGAGACTGATGCGGATTCCTGGAGACGCCTGGCCAATCATGAAGAGTTGGCAAACTCGAGTAGTGAGTTTTCTTCCACCCTGTTTAGTCCCTCACTAATCTCGGTACCTGATTCTCAAGTACGCGAGCCAGTTTGGACTGCCCTTGAATGCCAAGTACCAAAAGTGTTTTGAGGTTTTACTTATCCACGGATCTTGCCCCCACCCCCATCTCTCTGTGCCCATTAATGTTGTTTTCTTACTTGCTACTAAGAAAATAGTTCTTCCTTTTACAGGTTACTATAAGCACGCAAGCTTATAGCGACAGTAGTGTTCCCAGAGGGGGGTCAAAATGGTAAGTTTTACAGGTGACCCAATGCAGCATGTAAACATCCCCTTCTCTCTTGCCTCCGAAGTGATTAAAGGCAGTGAGAGCAAAATGGGGGAGATGCCTCCATGTTGCTCTTGCTGCCCAGAATGGCTCCAAAGGGGAGGAGAGGGGCTGCTTACATGGTACATTGAGGTGCTTGCAAAACTTACTGTTTTGTCGTCGTTCCCCAGACCGCCGATATATGTAGCTTCTTGGCCTTTTGGCTAGATCTTGTGTAGTATCGCTGTATAACAATGCAGAGACAGGGTGCATTTTGGTCTAATGTTTTACCCAAAGTTATGCTTCCTTATCCACTTCAGTATTTTTCTTATTTATTGCAACAATTGCATACTCTATTTGTTTAAAGCAGGGGTGTCCAAACATTTTGACAGGAGGGCCACATCATCTCTCTGACACTGTGTCGGGGGCCGGGGGAAAAAAGAATTAATTTACATTTAAAATTTGAATAAATTTACATAAATGAATTTATTAGAGATGGAACTTATATGAATAAATGAAAGTCTTGCAGTAGCTCAAGGCCTTTAAAAGGCCTTGCACAAAGCAAGGCCATCCATTCCTTTGCTGCTGCTGCTGCATCACAGATGTGAAACAGCAAGTAGTGGAGGGAGCCCTCATCTCACAGCTCAGGTGAGAGATCGAACAGTTATCTTCATGCTGAAATCAGTTGTGTCAGGCCAGCAAGTCCCTGGAGGACCAGAGGCTCATTGGAGACTGGGGGCTCCCCGTGGGCCTGATTGGGAGCCCCAGAGGGCCGCATGTGGCCCCCGGGCCGGGGTTTGGGCACCCTTGGTTTAAAGAAAAAAAAATCTAATCTTCATTTACTTCTTTCTCTTTTAACTGACACAGGAATTGGTGTGCTTATGTTCACACAAGGCTCCAGCCCACCATAGTGGTTGACAACGTCGAAAGCTACGCATCAAACAGAGCCAAGCCATGCACTTGGATTACGGGGTCCTGTGGAGCAAGGTGCGTACTGTACTCTAGAGGACATGAGTTCTTTTTAATTAGGTCTAATTGAATTAAAATGAAGAAGGAAGAGACCAGGAAACTCTCCCAGAATTCTCCCCCCAGTCATCAGTCCCCATTGTACAATAGCATGACTGACCAGCCAATTCAGAAAGAGGAACTGAAAGCTGAAGCTCATTATTCCAATCTGAAAACAGGATGGGCAGGTCTGGCTCAAGTCAGTTGGGCTTCCGAAGAGGCATTAAATTCACACTGGTCACTGTCAACCCACGAACACATGCCCATCATCGCCTCCTCTGCTTCTTGTTACCTGGTTAGAAGGGCAGGATCTTGGGAGTGGAACCTCTTCCAGCATACCCGCCACACGGCCAGTTTACAAGAAGCGGCAGGGGAAGACGGGACGTGGTGGAAGTGATCTGATATTGGCAGCTGTGATCACCTCCTCATTCAGCTTTCCTGTTGTGATTTTTAGCAGTACTGCTGGAGAAGGAAAGATGCACCCTCTAAGGGACAGCACACTTGAAGGCTGGGGTTGCAGCCAGGTAGGTAATAGCATGGGGGAGGTAGGGGGCAGATGAAGGGTGCAAGGCACCTCCTGCTAGTTTGCCGCTTTCCCAGCTTACTGCTTGAAGCGGCGGCTTCTGCCAGCCTCATAGATGGGGCTACCCCTAAGGAAGGTCATGTTAAGTTGTGCAAAGGTTCTGGGAAAGTTGAAGCATCATGGGAATTTTCAAAATACTAGTGATGTACTGTTTGGCAGTTGTGCCTCAAGTCAAACAGAGTGCTATTGATGTGTGCATTACAACATGTGTGCCATAATGCATTCATAATATTTGCAGTGGTTTTGTTCCTGCCTGCTGAGCTGGGGACAAGCAAGAAGCACAGTACGCTAGGCGCCAGGGGCAGATCCAGGAAGGGGGCTATGGATGTGTGACCCCCCCCAACTGTCACGCCAGTGAGGAAGGGTGTCCATTAGGATGGGAAACAGCCCAAGCACAGATGGGAGTCTAGGTCTACCCAGCAGGTACCTCTGGGCTCCTAGTCCAGGTGGGAGCCCAGGTCTACCGGCCCAGCAAACCTCAGAGGCCAGAAGTTCAATCAGGAGCCCAGGTCTACCTGTCTGGTTGACCTCGGCTCTGAAGTTAAGGTAGTACTCATGCCCCCCCCCCCAGCACAAACACTGGATCCATCCCGGTAGGAACCAGCAGGATTATAGCCTGGCTCTCTGCCATAGATCTATGGGGGTCTCCTATGTGGCAATAACAAGAGTCACTAGAGGCATAGTTATCTTGCACTCCATGGGAGGAAACAGGAACTAGCTAAGGGCTACATCCACATTTTGAAGAACGGAGAGAGGCCATAGTCCAACAGCCCAACCCACTGTAACTTCCCACATGGTGATAAAGTGGTGCCAACATGGTGTCTGCAGTACCCTGTGGAGTACTGTTTCAGCATGTTGAGGCCTTCTCAGGGTAAGGGAGCATTTGTTCCATAACTCTCTCCCGACCCCTGCATAGCCTTCCCTGCACAGCAGGTATCCTCAGAATGTCTTTGCACAGACCCCCTTGCACGTATCAAACGCTTTGCTTAAATTACACTTGAAGGTTTTTTTAAAAAGACAAAGCATGACTTTGATGCTGCAAGCAAGCATAGACTTTTGAAACATCCTCTTCCCACCCATAGATGGGGATGCTGCTGAAGATTTTAAATACCTGATTCACAATGCAGTCACAATGCAGTGGGCAATATCTCTTACTCATGCGTGGCTATACTACAAATCGAGCATTATTTCCCCAAGGAGTTCTTCTCCAGGTTGAAATGTATAATGAGATGCCACCTGTATGCGGGCAGTAAGTTTGGAACCAGCCCTCAAAGTTGCTTTGCATATTTCATCCAAGCCTAGACATGAATCAAAACAGACAAGGTTGTTTTTGTTTTGAATATGAAGCAGTTGGGAGGGTCAGAGCTGAATTTTATCACTGGAGCTTCGGATAAAACACCTGACTGTTCATCCTGACCTCAGAAGCATTAAAAGCACAGAAGTGTGGGGCCACTTGAGAAGTGGCTGGCTAACTGACCCTGAACTCCTGTGAGATGAACACGGCTACCGGCTCTCTAAACCTTTGGAAGTGCAGTGAGGTTTCTCCAATGCTTCTCAAACCTGTTCATTCCTTGTTCCACTTCCCACTAGCTGGCAGGTTTGCATACACATGAAATGTGACGGTGTCCTAGGAGAAATTTAAAATCCAGTCTGTCTCCTCTCATAGAAGTCAAAACCTTTTCAATCTTCAACTCCCTCGTTCTTGGCGTGCAATATCCTCCTGCCAAGATTAGCAAAAGATTTGATTCCAGAACCATTCTGTCCTTGAGCTGTGCATGGATTTTCCCTGGAACCTTTTGTTCTTGGAAACATAGTTTTACCTTCATAAGCTGGGCACAACATTTGCCCATCCATGGTCAGCTTCTTTAGTCTTGTCAAATGAGTTTAAATGATGATGACGAGGGGAAAGACTCAAAAATGCTGAGCTAGGAAAAGACTCATCTACAAATGGTATCCTATTCACAACCTTGACATCCCTGAACCAGAGCGGATAGCCAGAGGGGAATGGCGCTGTAAGTACTGAGGCACCGCAGCCGGCTGTGTAAGGGCCCCTCTAACTCATCATCTCCAGCACATCACCATCGCTGCCTGGAATGGCTCCAATTGCGAGTGGGAGGGACCACTTACATGTTGTCTGCCATACTTACTTCCTGTGCCCGCTCTGGCATCACTACTGCCCCTGAACATGTTATAGCACCATCTCTGAATTCAAATATGGTTGAAAACATGTTTATTTTCTGCACCGTTAACCTCGGTGTAATGGTACATGTCATCTTGAAGTAACTTGTGAATGTAACAAATGTGCTTGCATCATAGAGGCACCCTTGCCAAGGTTTTGTGATTGTCTGCTCCTCCCTTGTGAGGATGGCACACTTGCGGGCCAAACCTGTTGGGCAGCCCAATCTGAGCGGCCCAGAGAGTGAGGCTGCTGCAGCGCCAAAAATGACTGCCGTGACATCCTGAGCTCAACTGGGTAGCCACTGGTGGCTCCTCAGGGGAAGGGGATGTTCGTCCCCTTTCCTCGGGTAATGGAAGTAGCCCTGCAATGGGGCTACTCAGTTTTACCGCAATCCTTGGGTCACCATAGAATCAAGATTCTCTGTGTCAGGTGGTGGACCTGACACAGAGGCTCAGGATCCAGTGGAGTGGAGCTCCAGTGATCCTGCCTCCTACCTGCCCCACTCCCTCCCCAGTATGCCTCCTCCCTGCCCTCTCCCTGCCCTCCCTCCACCTTCCTGCTCCCCAGAACTCCTCCTCCCCACCTCCCCCCACACCTCCTTTCACCTCTCTGTAAACATGCTTTATGGCATGTTTGCAACTCTTGTTGCTGGCGGAGCACCGGTGGTGCAAGCTCAGGACTGGGCTCGTAGCCTCTGTAGTTTGTGTGGATTGGCCTTTCATCTCGCTCTGTTGCAAAATCAGTTATAAGATGGCAGAATATAACATTCTGAAATAAATAGCAACTCCATTGATACACATTTACATAGTGAGACCAGCAGCCCAATCCTTTAGGCTGAAGCCACCAGTAGAATGTGTTCCCTTGGTGGCAGCTGCTAAAAAGCAGCTGTAAAGTAGCTTCTGTCAGTATACGCACTTCCTACGCATGTCACTGGAATGACAGAAACTTTCCAAGAAAAGTAAGATGGCAGGGGATATATGCCACCTTGGACATACACCACCAAAATGGCTGGCATATGTCCTGAGAAATGGCATCATTAGGGGTGCAGGGGGTGACACCCTGGGGGTGCATGTGACACCATTACTGGTCAAAATTGCGAAAATTTTGGCATTTTCAAATAATATCATCATGTTATATATCATTTGATGGGTAATTTAATACAAAATGCAACAAAACAAGCCATGTTGAAATGTCTGTATTGTATCAAATGTTGTAGCCAAATAACCAGAATGCACAACTGCCTTATGTCACAAAAAGTGGATTTCTTTAACTCAAAACTGACCAATGGCACTGATTGATCTGAGAGCCAATGCGATATCTGTTATGGGAGGAGGTCCATCGTGGGGGTGGCGCAATGAGCTCTCGCCCTGGGTGACGCAAACCTTAGTGATGCCTCTGGTCCCGAGGAGACCCTTAGGTGAAAAAATTTTTACTTACCTTCTGCAGGCTGTCTGATCTCCCCCCTCTCCCACCACAGCATGCAGCTTAGCTTCCGTTGGTGCAGCAGCATGCTATAACATAGCACCGGATAGGATTGGCGCCTCAGACCGCTATTAAGAACATAAGGACATAAGAACAGCCCCACTGGATCAGGCCATAGGCCCATCTAGTCCAGCTTCCTGCATCTCACAGCGGCCCACCAAATGCCCCAGGGCGCACACCAGATAACAAGAGACCTTGCATCTGGCATTCTGACATAGCCCATTTCTAAAATCAGGAGGTTGCACATGCACATCATGGCTTGTAACCCATAATGGATTTTTCCTCCAGAAACTTGTCCAATACCCTTTTAAAGGTGTCCAGGCCAGATGCCATCACCACATCCTGTGGCAAGGAGTTTCACAGACCAACCACACGCTGAGTAAAGAAATATTCTGTGGAGACATACTTCCCACTTCAGAGTAGATGCACAATGCCCTCTTTCCACCTTGTATCAGAAGCGCAAATAGCAGCTGCATCGTTTGCTGTTGTTGCTTAATCATAATATCTAGACCCAGCCTGACCAGGTCCCATTGATAAGAAATAAACCCCAAGTCTGACATGAAAAACCCCCTCAAAAGCACTTGGGCTGTCGAAATCTCTGCATTAATTATATATAGCTCTAGAAACCTAAGAAGGTTTCTGGGGACTCACTTGAGTGGAAGCTTCAAGTGGATATGAATATTTTGGAACTAGATTTCATGATCTTAATGACAAGACATTTGCACAGCTGCTTATTCATAGTCATGCTGAAGCCAAAGCCATAATTTTAACTACTTAAGAATGAATATTTACCCTGTTTGCCCTTAGCCTACCACACTCTTATGCACACATTTTTAATATAGATAAAGAAGGAAAATGCAAACAGAAAACTCAATTGCAAGGACTCCAAATAAGATGACTTTTATGTAATTTGTTTTTTAATTTAAGGTATCATTTTCTTCCTCCTAGTTTTTAATGAGATCTTGCCTTAGTAAGAAATAAGCATAACCCTTTCCTACAGCATTTTTCATGGTCTTACCATTGTTCTCAGTGTCCTTACCTGCAGTCTCCATTTTGCCCTTCATAACGGGACCCGATCCTGACTACCAACTGGGACAGAGTTCTTAATTTAGGGAGTGAGCCTTCTGAAGTTTTCCTGTGTATGTCCTACTGAATTGAAGCTGTCCAACAATACTAGCCCAATCTTATCAGGTTTACCCAGAAATCAGCCCCACTCCCAAGAAAGGTGCCTGGGACCCAAAGAGAGCTGAAAGCACCAGCTCCTAGCAGTGGTTCCCAAACGTACCTGGGTCATGACACCCCAGCAACCTCCTCAGCCAGATGCTACCATCTTGGATCTCATGAAATCTTGCAAGATCCAAGATGGTGATGTTTTGTGAATCCAAGATGGCAGCACCTGGGGCCATTGGCAACCTCCTGCAGTGCCTCATAAGTGTGCCACAATGCCCTAAGGCAGTGGTTCTCACACATTTAGCACTGGGACCCACTGGAACAGAACGAGAATCTGTTGGGACCCACCGGAAGTGATGTTATGACCGAAAGTGACATCATCAAGCAGGAAAATTTTTCACCATCCTAGGCTGCAATCCCACCCACACTTACCCAGGAGTAAGTTTCTTTTACTATCATTGTTAAAAGAATACACATAGTAGTTTGTTAAAAGTACAGGTCTATAACATTTCCCCAAATGCAGTCACATATCATGGTAGCATCAAGCTTAATATATTAAAAATAGAATATTGAAATGAATGGGGACCCACCTGAAATTGTCTCATGACCCACCTAGTGGGTCCCAACCCACAGCTTGAGAAACACTGCCCTAAGGTGTTGTGATGCACATTTTGGGAACATTTGTCCTATAGTGACCAGCACTGGCCTGAAAGTTTTATTACTATATTGTACTTTTTAAAGTGTTGTAAGCTGCCTTGAATCTCTTCGGAGGTAGGAAGATGGGATATAAATAAACTGCATTTATTAAATGCATTTTAAAAGTTGCATTATTTACATACATTTTGCATTCTTAAACTGCAAAATAAATAGATGTATTGTTCATAAAATAAACTGCAATAAATCAATGTGTCATACTCATTTAAATGCCATGCGTCCAAATGCCACAATAAATCTATTAGCTTTTAAGGGGCCATCAGATCTCAGAATCTTGTCATTTTGTGCAGGGCATGGGGTGCTTTATCCACCTGCACCCTATCATCAGGACAGGATTGCAAGCCTGCAAAACTTGAACACCCAACATTTAAAATTGTTGATGGCAAATGAGACAGTAAAAAAAAAATGTCTGAAGTCTAAGAAATTGGACTTTGAACAATATAGATTGGATAGTGGTTTACATGAGAGAAGCATGTTGTTGAACGTTTTCATCTGCTTGTGTACATCATCTTGTCCTACCATGGAAGAAACATGAATAAATAAATATTGGTCTTGCAAAGCTTAGTTTATGCTGTGCTAAGCACAATTAGTGGGGAACTTGTAGTGACATTTGAGTGGGAGAAACACTGGGCTTATTTGTTCCTTTTGTAAAATGTTGACTTCTAGCATTTGCACCACAATTTGGAGTTCAACCTGGGATTTTGTTGCCCTCCGTATATTAATTTCAGCGGTGCTCCTGAAGTCTTTATTTCCACTCGCTTTGACATGAGGCTGTTCTGTAAAAGGCATTTGCTTTTGGTCTTGCGCAGGATGCAATCAATAGACTTCAAAAATAATCCCTCTGTGGCCTATTACTGATGTATTGTCCTGTATCATGTCCATTCATCTGAGACAGACCCCCACTAACATTTGCTTTCCAAATCACCTTGCAGCTCCCAGTCAAGGACTCACCAAGCTTACAGGATCAAACATATGATTGTGACATCTCTGGAGTGGAAGTGCTGCCCTGGGTACAGTGGAGGAAACTGCCAACCCAAAGGTACATGAAACTGCGGAGATACTGGTGGTGCGCAATTTGATTTGGCTACAAAACGGCTGTAAGGAAAAAATTTGTTCATAACAGATGGAAATACAGACCCATTCAGGGTTCAATTAGACGTATCTAATCAGGCAGCTTGGCCCTATGGAGGAAGGTTATTGTTGTTTATGATTAGCGGGTGTGTGTGTGTGTGTGTGTGTGTGCGTGCGTGCGTGCGTGCGTGCAAAATATAGCAAAACCACAGCAGGCAGGCAGGCAGGGCTGCCTTTAAGACAATTGGACCAATTGCTCCAAATTGGGCCCAGTGCCTAAGGGCCGCCCGCACTAGGGTAGCCTAGTCTTGTATGCAATTTTATATTAAAATCTGCTTATATCCATTTGGTCCATTAACTCGCATGCACTTTTTAAGCGCACATTTTGATTCTACCGTAGAGATATAAAGTCTATAACAAATTTTATTGGTATCTCTAAGATTCTGCAGACCTTGGCTGGGAACCTGGGCTCTGCCCCCCCCCCCAAAATGGTTGGCAACCTTCAGTCTCGAAAGACTATGGTATAAGCCTACAGCACCCGGTATTCCCAGGCGGTCTCCCATCCAAGTACTAACCAGGCCTGACCCTGCTTAGCTTCCGAGATCAGATAAGATCGGGCACGTGCAGGGTAACAGTTGCCTGCCCCAAAGTATTCCCAGTTGGGTTCTGCAGTTCCTAAGGCCAGTCCTACAGCCTTATTTTAGGAGGGCTTTAGTACGCTGCAGTTTTTTTTTAAAAATCCCAATCATGCCCCCATGTTCTATTTTTAAACATTTTTCAACTATTTGGTTCAAAAATGCATTTCAACTGAAAATGCAATTTTACAGAGTCCCCCCTCCCAGCTTGCTATGTATAAACAACGCTATCTCCCATTGGGCCACCTTGTGCTGTTAAATACAAGATTTAACAGCACATCCTAGGCCTTCAATACTACACACATTGACCTGTTAGTAGGTTCCATTTAACTTAATGGAACTTATTGTTGAGAGTGGATGTGCATGGCTTTGCACTTTGAATGAAGCAAAAAAAAAAAAAGGCGGTTCTAAGAGAGATTGAAAGGGGTGGGAGAGACACTATCTTTTTTCAGCAGCACTGAGGGTAGAGAGTGTCCTTCCCTCTACCTTTTGTATTTCCTGGACACTGGGGGGGGGGTGCATTGTCCGTGTGTGCATTTACACACGTTTACCATTGGGGGATTGTAGGCTGGAGCACACCATGGGGCCCCCCAGCACTGGACTGGTGTACCAAATGGTTGCAGTCCCACTCCTGCCACCATGCACTGAGTTTATTCTTGGGGGAAGGGAATATAGTCATAGGGCTAATGAAGAGAGTTGGCAGCAGACCAGGGAGCAAGTTAGGAGCAGGGTAAAAACTTTGTTCTCAGACATATTCTTGCCACTGTTCCTCTTCAAAGGGACCAGATTCAGGTTGTTGGGGCCTCTGGGACAAGAATGACTGACCAATAACTAATAGCCAGTGACAGGCTGATCTTCAATGAATTTCCCTAATCCCCCTTTAAAGCCATCAGCAAGCTCTATACGTTAAATTATGCATAGTTTGAAGACGTAATGTCTTGAATCTCCTGGGAATGAATTGCATTGGATACCTCTGACTCACTTCTAGTATTAGCAGAGAGGAAAAGTATCTCTGTATCCACTTTTCCCCACCATATATAACTTTAGACGCCTCTATCATGTCTCCCTGTACAGCGCAATACTATACATGTTTACTCAGAAATAAGTCCCATTTTATTCAGTGGAGCTAATTCCTAGGTAAGGGTGTTTAGGAATGCAGCTTTAATTGCCTTTTTCCAGGGTGACCAGATACATTGGAGGACAGAGTGCCTATACCTTTAACCATGGTATAGAAGAGGCAATTTTGGCAGGTGCAGCTTTTTAAATCCTTCCATGTTGAGCTGCACCTGCTAAAATTCCCTCTTCTATACCATGGTTAAAGGTATAGGCACTCTGTCCTCTGTTGCAGTGGTTCTCAGACTTTTAGCACTGGGACCCACTTTTTCGAATGAGAATCTGTAGAGACCCACCAGAAGTGATGTCATAACCAGAAGTGACACCATCAAACAGGAAATTTTTTTAACAATCCTAGGCTGCAATCCTACCCGCACTTATCCAGCAGTAAGTCCCATTTACTATCATTGTTAAAAGCATATACACAATAGCCTGTTAAAAGTATAGTTCGGTAACATTTCCCCAAATGCAGTCACATACCATGGCAGCATCAAATCTGCTATATTAAAAACAAAATGTCGAAGTGAATGGGAACCCACCTGAAATTGGCTTGTGACCTACCTCGTAGGTCTCAATCCACAGTTTCAGAAACACTTCTCTGTTGTATCTGGTGACCCTGCCTTTTTCGAAAGAGTTCCAGACACTGTAGCTTTTTCTTATAAGAAAGGACCAGCCCCCTGAACATTTCAATTGTTTCAGTTCGGGGTGGGGCACAGCTCGGTCTGTACACTGGTTAATTCCGCCCTGCCAGACCAAACCTGCCCAGATGAAAGAATCATTTCAGAAAGTAATTTCAGGGATATTAAATCATTCAGGTATATTAAATTATGGCCTCCTGAATGCCTCTTGTTTAAAAATTAATTCACCTGTAGTAGCTTGACCCTTCTGACTTTTTAAGGCACCTTTTCGCTGAATATATTCCAGCCAGAGGGCATACATTTATACATTCAATCCCATTCCCATTGAAGTCAAGGGAGATTTATATCCTTGGTTTCATTTGGATTAAGATTGAGGCAGATGGCAAAATGCCACGCAGACGTTTGTACCGACCCTGTGTAAAACATTGCCTGTTTGAGACAAGGAGTCCTGTATTTTATGATCGTCCCTGTGATCAAACATATGGTGAATGCTCTGTAGTTTAACATGACTGAGATGACTTGCGCATGGCCTTATACAAGCGCCCCTTGAAAAATAAGATATGGCATCCACATACATATTTTAAATGGATGAATATTACAAGAAATGCCATTAGCTGCGGTAGGGAACTCAATCACTGGTGGTAGAGGCTGTGATTAAAAATTTATGGGTAGAAATGTAGAGAAGTCATTGCTGTTCACATCCAAGAGAGGGAAGCCTTAATACTGGCAGTCCTGGAATCCCTGTGGAAACAAGATTCTCTCTTAGACATGACTGAAAAAGGGGTTTTGGTGAACTCTGATTGGGACTGTTCATCTGCCAAGCTTTTACATCTAAAAATACAGCTGACGTGGATCTAACGCTTTTGGAGGGGGGATTAAAATGATGGAATAGTAAATCAAGACAATAAATGTGAAAACTATGTGAAGGCAGCAGGCAACTACCATGGAAGGAAGGTGATGCACTAATAAAAGACTATTGTAAGTGAAGGATACATAATGCACAGCTGGAAAACTCTGCTGGGACAGCAGTTTTCAGACTATTCGCCTTAAGTCCTGATGGTCTTAGGGCAGCAGTTCCCAAATGGTTTTAGCTCCTTGTCCTCCACCGTGTCACAATGTGATGTGTGGGCAGGAGGTCTGGTCTAGAGGGTAGAGCCTCCATTTGCCTGAAGATTAACATCCACAAGGTCGCCGGTTCGAGGCCACCGGCACCGTGCGACCTTGAAGCAGCTGGCAAGCTGCAGCTGAGCTGTTCCATCTGCTCGGAGCGTGGGAGGATGGAGGCCAGAATGTTAAACCAGATCGGAGTGTAACAACTTGAATGTAGTGGTTCTTGAAAGAAAGAACCTTCTTTCAATTTGCAAAAATCCCTGCGTGGATTTAATAAGCCTGCCTATGTAAACCGCCTTGAATAAAGTCTTGAATAAAGACCAAGAAAGGCGATATATAAATACTGTATATTATTATTATATTATATTATTGTGCCGTCAAGCCTTACTGGGAGCCTGTAGAGGCCACTTCTGAGTTGTGCCACACCTGCAACTCACTCCATTGGCCTTCGTGGACCCCAGAAGACGCAAACCAGAAGTCGTGGAAGCAAGTCGCTTCCTCAAGGCATTCTGGGGTTCATGGAGGCCAAAGGAGTGGGTCAAATGTGACCTGGAATTGGCCTCTGGAGGCTCCCAGTGTACAACACACTGTACATTAAATCATAACCCATCATTGGCTCGCAACCTATAGTTTGAGGAATGCTGTCTTAGGGCACAAGACACCTGCACAACCACAGAGAAATGCATGGGGGGCTCCACAAGTGTACAGAAGAGCATTTGTGTCAGTGTGCTGTGCTCAGGAGAACTTCCTGGTGGACGGTGCCCTTAAGGCACAAGACACCTGCACAACCACAGGAAAATGCACGGGGGGGACGGGACCTCCACAGGTATACAGAAGAGCATTTGTGTCAATGGGCTATGCTCAGAACTTCCTGGTGGACAGTGCCCTAAGCCTGTAATTCTTTCATCCTTTTCAACTGCACTATGCGCCTTGACCCCAGAGCCTCGGAGAGGAATTTTATCAGGGGGTACAAAGTTTCTTTTGGGCCCTTTGCAAAGGTGGAGGGGTGAAACAGAGTGGAGGAGGGTGGTGACGGGAGAGCAGAATGGGGGCAGGGAAGGGCAAATCAGGATGGGGGAGGTTGGAGACCCCCTCTCTCCTAGGCCCTGCTTGACCCCACCCTAGAGAAAGGAGGATAAAAATGAGGCTAAAAAGGAGGGTAAAAACATAAAAATGGATGTGTTTGACGATAACATGATTGATGCCATCCACTTTAGGATTGATGCCATCCCATTAGGTCAGGGCATGACTTAACTTGTGGGCCCAACTCACCAGTTGAAGATTAATATTTTAATTGCTTGATCTGAATCCGCCAGGGGGAGCTGAATGGAGTCTGAGGGCACATGAAACAACCACCTTGCTGAACCTAAGCAGGGTGATTGGTTTCTGGATGGGACTCAGCTTGGAAACTTCATGTACATCACCTTTAGTCTTTAGTTCCATGATGGAACAGGTGGCTTATAAATGTAAGAAATTAATTGTGCGTGTCATTTCCTGTGCCTCTTGAGTCAATGGATAAATGGATAAAATGAATTTGGATAAAAGGCAGGGCAAACTAGAAATCTCATCCCTTCCATAGTAAATGATCATTCATGTCTAAGCCTTAAGGGTGAAGCCACAGCCCCTCTGGTCTGTGGCAACTAAGCCCTTATTGACAATGATTCCAGTGCTGCCACTATGTTGCTGGGGGTTGTGAACAGTTGGCTCCTTTTTTCACTCCCTAATCTCTCGTTGATGATGGACTCACTGTATTCTGCCACAGCCACACTACTGAGGTTTCCGCATTTGGCTGGGCCGGTTGGGACCTTGACCAAGACCTAACATGGTTGACCCTTGACACCATCCTGACTGATTTCCCACTCACAAAGATAAATTGGCTTGGGAAGGGAGAACTGACAGGACAAGCTGGGGCTTGGTGTTCTGACAACACAATCACAGGATTTCAGCCTCTTGGAAAATGGTTGAAAAGTCCTGAGCTTTTTGTTTTCATTTGGTACAGAGTGTTCTTAACCCAGAATGTTGTTTATTCCGAACAGAAAAATTTCTGTTCTACAATTATGGAGTTTTCCCAGTAGATGGCTGTATAATGTTCACAATGAAGGAAGGCCAACTGCAGTACAGAGCAGCAGACAAAGGAAAAAGGCTTAACGCTTAAGCTCATATACTAATTTAAGTGCTTAGTGCATCAGTGTAAGTAGCCAGTGCACCCCCTTAAAAAAAGGAGCACCTTTTGTGTATTCATGTCTGCCTCTGGTATCAGTTCCCCATTATTACCTTCTGCTGGAAAACAAAGGAGTACAGGAAGAAAAATAGTGTTGGCACATTTAGTTCCTGAAACATTTTTTTTTGGCGCACGATCCTGCCAAAGGTCAGCATGTGAAAATCCCATTGATTTCTGAAGCCTCACAATCTCTCATATCAAAACCAATAGGATTGAAAGTGTCTAACTTTGGCTGGAATGGACGCTTTGTGAGTTTTGACCCTCAACAAGAAACAGAACAAGGTTCTGGGTGTGGGGGGGGGGAATAGATGTGACATGGAAATTCTGTGATCAGAACTCCCACCATGTTTTCTATTCAAAAAGTAACTGTGCCCCCCCATTTAGATCAGGACCATGGTGTGTGTGTGTGTGTGTGTGTGTGTGTGTGTGTGTGAGAGAGAGAGAGAGAGAGAGAGAGAGAGAGAGAGAACTCTTTGCCTTACCCCCAGGTATAAACTGATGGTGTGTAAATCTCACTAGTCTAGTCTTTACCATTAGACCCAGTGGGTCTTGTTTCAAGAGCTGGAGCTCCAGGACAACACCAGACTATTCCTAATACTCATTTTGGGATATTTGAGGTGAGATGGACCTTCCTTCAATGGAAGGAAGCTTCCAGTGATTTCAGCTTCCCAGACAGTTCCTTACATGCTCAATCTGGCACCACATTCCTCTGAAAACTAGTTTTGTCTTTCTTCCACAGTATTTTATGGTACAGTGCAATCATTGTTTAAAACATCTGATACTGGCCATAAGATATTGAAGGGATCATTAATCTGATCCAAATATTTGTTTTCCATTTCACAACTCCTATGATTGCATATGCAGTTAACTAGAGAATTTAGGCACATCCCACATTATATTGTTCAGGTATACAGCCAACAATGCAATGCTAACCTGCACTAGTGCAGCCAGGCCACATGCCCTGTGTTTTAACCTATGCAGTTAGGAGGCAGCTGGAGGTCACCTTGGGGTAAGGGAATATCTCCCCCTTACCCTGAGTAACACTCCAGTCATCCCTATGGGGCTACTGTGCCAGCTATTTATTACTGGATCTGTGCCAGCTCTTTAGCTGGTGCAAACCCAGATAAATCCGGTGTAACACCAGGGCAGCCAGGAGAGAGGTTAGGATACAGTGGAGGCTTGTTTCACTAATCCTACCCCCACCTGGGTTTGATATTACCCATTCCACCCTCCCCCACCCAAAAACGCCCCCTCCCAACCTCCACACAGCCCATTCACCACCCTTTCCCACCCACCCACCCCCACACCCCCCAGCCTGAACTTACCTGTGCTGGCCAGAGCAGGGAGTGGACCCAGCACCAGCAGGCCAGCAAGCACCTTATGGCACATTTGCAACACTCAGGGAGACCTGTGCCAGCATGACAGCACAGTAGGAATGGACTGCCCAGTATGTTCAGTATGTTGGCATCCTTCAGACTCGGAAGACTATGGTGTCACGCTCTGAATGGTGGTTCTGGAACAGAGTGTCCTCTCCAGTGCGTGAAGCCTGGGTAAAGTGGATATGGAGGATAGGCTGTTACCCATGCAGCAAATCCCCCCTCTCCATGTCGCTGAAATGGTCCAATGGAAAGGCAGAGGCCAATACGGTTGGTTCCAGCGGTGTCGCAGGAGTTGCCAGAACGTGACTGTGTTCAGCCATGAACTGCCTCAGGGACTCCGGCTCCGGATTTTGCCTCGAGGTTGACTCCTGAAGCCTTTTCCATAACTGGATGTAGCCACAAGGCAGTGGAGGTTTGGGATCAGAGTTTTCCTTCTCTCAGATGAGCTGCCTTCCCAGGCTGATGAGTCCCATCTACCTGGTGGCTGTTTAGTCGCCTCTTATGACTAAGTACAGCCAAACTGAGGGCCTATTCTTATCCCCAGCCCCCAGGGGAATGTGTACACTTGAAAAATGCATTAATATTTTACATTTTTGTTGCATTAGAATACGTGTACCATACAGGTACATTCATCAGGAAGCTATAATTGGCTACAGCTTCCTGTAGGGTGCACATTGAGTGACAACCCCACATTTGGGCAGTATGTGAAACGTCTCGCATGAAAATGGCAACCAGAACTCTTGCGGAAAAAAAAATAATAAGGTGGGAGAAGCTGCAAGGTCTGTAAGGGATTATGAATCTGCTGCATATCTTGAAGCCAAGCAAGTTGATTTAATGAGAAGGGTGCTGGACATGATTGACTGTCTGGGAGAAAAACACCATCACATGGTAGTGCCTACATTTGGGAACAAAAGAATGGTAAGCGGAAGAAGAAAAGGACATCCATCAGGTGGCCATTTATCACAGGAGAGTAACCGATTCCCCCTGTCAGAGATTATATCGCAGTATCACCACCTAAGAAATCCCGTGTAATTAATTGGGATGAATGCAAGTATTTAACTCCTGTTGACAGCCACGGCCATACGAAGATAACAGTAGCCATTGAAACGGCAAGCCACGCTTTCAGCTTAGATTGTCGCTCTGGCTGCCGCTCTGACAGGTTTTAAGGACAGCTAGATCTCACACACCCCTGCGGAGCACCTAATTGTTGCTTCCTACAATTACAGCATGTTGAATTTATTTGTATCATCTTTAAATGCAACTCCTCATTCAACACAGCTGGAGCTAAAAATTCCTGAAAGAGCATTTTCAGTGAATTTCAGGGTTGTTGAAGAGGGTTCCGGCGAAGGAACGAACAAGGGCAACGTGGGTTGGGTTTGTGGGTGAGGAATTCTTGTAAACGTTCAGGGTGGAGCAAAACACTGATCAGGTTTTTGTTCATTCATCATGTGTTCTTTCTTTCTTTCTTTCTTTCTTTCTTTCTTTCTTTCTTTCTTTCTTTCTTTCTTTCTTCACAGTTGACACTCTGCCTCTGTTCGTGGCACGGGGCAGGGTGAATGGGATGTTGCACATGTCTGCCACATACTCTATGGCACACTGGGAAAAAAAAAAGGCCCCTTACTGTGTTTCACCATTTTCACAAACCTAAAAGATGGAACTCCCAGTTTGATTTAAAGGGATCACATGAACAAAGGAGTGCCACTTCATTCATACAGTCCCTTTAAATAAAACCAGAAGTTATCACACGGGTTTGGGGAAACTACACAACAGATGATCCATTTCTCCTTGAGTAATCAACACAGCTCATGTCTGCAGCAGGCTGGGAGGAGGAGGAGGAGGCAGACTTGGGGTAAAGGGCACCTTGAATCTGCTTCTCTCTAACTCGGCTACCATCCACCGCTAACACAAGCGACTTCAGGTAGCCTCGTGGCTGGGCCAACTGCGTATTGATAGTAGCAGCAGTTGTACTGGAAGTCTTCTCATCCACTGGCTTTATCCAGCCACCATTCTCTCCTCCCCCTGAATTTGAGGGAAAAAATGGTGACAGGACAGATCTTGTCACTTCAAGACCTCTGGAGCTTCCATTGCTATTGCTGCGTTGCAGCTGTGAACATCACTCACAAGAGCACCCAGGGCCAGCTTTAAGCCGATTGGACCAATGGCTCCCAATTGGGCCCCCCATCTGAGGTGGCCCTCCACTAGGGTAATCTACCGTAGTCTTGTCGAACGCACACAACAACAAATTGCAATTTATTAATGTTAAGTGATTCTTAGAAATAAAAAAGACCGTTCGTTCCCAACAATGCTGTTTACTTGCATTTTGAATTTATTTTTCTAAACAAAAAATACAATTAATAGTTTTGCCAAATCATCTCACAGTCACTAAAACAAATGATTTTGTAATTATTTACTATTCACAAGTAATCATTTTGTTTGTTTACTTTGAGACTTACATGTATGCAATTTTTTAATATTAAAATGTGCTTCGATCCACTTGGTCCACTAATTGACGTGCGTCTAAGAAGCGCACATTTTAATTGCTTTCCATTCTACCACAGTGATATAAAGTCTATAATAAATTGAATTTCTATCTCAAAGGTTCTACAGACCTTGGCTGTGAAACTGGGGGCCCTGCAAAAAAGAGTTCCAGTTGAGTCCCTCAGCTCCTAAGGCTGGCCCTGGCACCCAATGTAACCAGCCAGAAGCAAGTTCTCTCCTCTGAAAATCTCTACAACCTTATTGCCCCTACCCCCTGAAAATCCCAGTCTCCCCATTTTTGCTGCCTGTAGACAGAAGCTCAATGAAGCTGAGAACTGGTCAAGAGCTCTGCCTGAGGGCTTGGACAGCTAAAGTCACAACAGATGATACCAGACTTAGGGCACAATCCTATCCTGCGCTGGAACAGGCAAGCCAAGTGGCTTGCGCTGTATCCAGCGCAGGATGGTGGCCATAAGCGGCCCAGCCAGAGGCAAGGAGAAACATTTCCCCTTACCTCTGGGTAAGGGCTGCTGGCCCCTATGGGTCTCCTTGAACTTGTGCCACCTCTTGAGGTGGCGCAAGTCCGAGGACAGTGGAGTGGCTTCTTAACTGCCACATCCCAGCCCCACCTGCCTGCCCCTGGGGCCGCCCACAGCCTGCCCTCCCTGCACCCAGGAACGCCTCCCTCCTGCCTCCTCCCCATCTCTCCCCTGCCAATCTGTGCTCCTTGCATTGGCCCAGCTGGACCGATGCAAGCTTCAGCGAGGAAGCCAGTGCAGAAGCTTATGTCAGCCTCCGCAGGCCGGCGCTCCTCTGAGCGCGGTCCCGGCTTCCTCCCGAGGAGGTGCAAATGTGCCTTACAGCATGTTTGCGACCCTCTTGGGCCGGCCTAGGGGGGTGCCCTTTGCCCATGGGTGCCTCTGGATTGCACCCTAAGTGAACCATAATATGTTGACATTTGTAGCATGGTGAGAGGTAAACAGTGCACATCCAGGCTTTGTTGAGGAAAACCTAGACATACCTCTGGATGTGGAAAAGCACAACTAGTGATTGAATCAGGCTTTTATATCTTCTTCAGCCCAGTTTGATCCACCAGGTTATAGGCAGACTAGATTTTAGAACAGGGACCCAACATTAGGCTGATTTTTCTATACAAAATGGCAATAGAGGTTAGGGATCATATCAAAGAGGCGACAAACCTCTGTTCCCTCTTTTCTTTCTTCTTGGCAACCCTGTGACCCTGGAGGCATTTATCTGCAAACAGCAGCAAACCCAGTGGATCTGCTGAAACCAAGATAAGAGGGGAAAAATAGAGAGTTGAACTATTTTCCTTAATCCTTTTGTATCTAAAGAAATGTTTTTCATTTAAATTCAGTTCAAAGTCATAGCGGAGATCCATGCTAGCTTTTCCTTGGCCTTTTCTCTCTCTCTCTCTCTCTCTCTCTCTCTCTCTCTCTCTCTCTCTCTCTCCTCACTACACACAGAAACTGCTTTACTATATTTTAATTTTACACACCTTTTTAATGCAGGTGTTTTATGTTATTGTGTCAACTGGGTCTGCACAACTTGTTGACTCACCAGATAAAGTCTACCTGCCATGTATGGTGCCCCTCTCTAGTGGTTAAGAACCATTCTGTTTTTGCCTCTTCCTAGGTTAACAAACATGAATGGGGTGGGGGTTGACAGGCATCTGGAAAGTCACAGAACACGGCTGGTCAGCTGTGTGTGTTGGCTTTGGAGTCCCAAGTTGTGCAGGCTGCTGTAAACTGTAACTTAAGTTAACAAAGTCACACTAGCAAGAACTCTTGAGCCATGTTCAGCGGTTATGATTCTTGGTCAAGTGTACCCAGGTAGAAGAGAAATGGACATGCATGCTGACTAAGTGCAATCTGCCATTGTGATGCAATTCATGACCACAGCCATGTGTCGTCACCCCCACACATACACCCCATGCTCCCTGCATTCAAAGATTGTCTGCAGAAGGAAGCACTGAGCTGGGGGAAGGTTCTCCTTGAGCTGAAAGTCCAAGATTGGTGAATCTAGGTGGATGTAGGCAGAGGAGGGAAGAGTGGATCTGTGGTGTAAGTTGGTACAGAGGCACATGGCCACATGCCTGAAAACAACTGTTGCATTTTGGTAACCTATGATAGTCTACATACAAGTTTGTTACAGGAACTGTGCTGAGTATTAATTCCTATGGAAATCATGCAAAAAAGTATCATCCACCCCGGGAGAGGGGGACCCACAATGGTTTTATTGATCACACAGATTAGCTATTGAAAAAATTTCAAGGTGTTTCCACATATTGATCCATCCATGATTACAACATGTGATTTATTTAAAAAGTGTGATTTATTAAAACAATGACATCATTTCCTGCTTAATGACATCACTTCTGGTCTTGGGGGGGGGTGTCCCAACAGGTAGCCATATTTAAAAAGCAGGTCCTATTGCTAAAAAGGTTGGGAACCACTGATCTAGATTGGGAATATTCAAGGAATAGGACTTGGAACTCTTTTTATGTCAGAACTCCTGCATCTATCTTAGAAAGAGTCCAAAATTCTATTCAGAGATACTTTGCTGTCCCACAGGTTAATCCACACTACCATGGTTCTCAGTGTGGCTATTTTTTTTTCCTTTTCTTTCTTCACCAATGGACTTCTTGTGAGAAGCAAAGGATGACACTCTTTCACCATGATTAGAGTGCACCATTTTGAACAACCGCCCAACCCAGTGTTGCTGATTAACACTGAAAATTAATGGGCTTGTAATACAAATTTTGCAAGCTGTAATATTCACTTTTATTACAAGGCAAGCCCTTTTGCCCTGCAATGTACTCTGCAATTAAAATTGAGAACTGTTGAAGACTTATGTGCAGATTTGGTGCCTATACTGTCTGCTCCGCATTCATCTCACTTGGTGCCCAAAGACACAGCGATCATGACCCCTAATAGCTAGCGACAGACCTTTCCCCCATGAATTTGTCTAGTTCCCTTTCAAAGCCATCTAAGGTTATGGTGATTACCACTAGTATGTACCGGGGAACCTGTATCTTCGGATCCCTTATCTGCAGATTTACTTATCTGCAGATTGGATCTGTGGGGTCCCTGTGCACTCCCCCCATGTAGGCCCCCTCTGGAGGCCTTATAATGCCTTTCTAGCTGAGAAACCGGAAGTCACATTTTTTTTTTTTAGCATAAAGACTCAGTCTGAGCCAGGCAGAGGCCACGAACAGATGTCTGTGCTGGGCTCAGAGGACCCTCTGGAGGAGAGGCTCTGCTCCCTGGCTTTGGGGAGGGGGGCGGCATTCACCCTTATCCATGGTTTCATTTAACCACAGGGGACTCTGGAATGGAACCCCCTTGGACACAAGGGCATGCCTGTATTGTGCAGGTACAAGTCTTTTTCTATGAAGACTTTGCCAATGCAGCTCAGTCCTCATTTCCTACTTTTATCAAGTTTAAGAATATGTAACTGAAACAGAAGCAACCACTTTCCCTGTTTACCCCTGGGACCATCCCCTTTCTCTTTCTCAGTTGCTTCCCCTATATCAGTATTGTAAGTCCCTCAGGGGAGAGATCTGATCTTTCACTCCAAGGAAAGCACTCTGCATGTTGATGGCACTAAAGAAATTAAGCCCCCAATCCTACTAGTGTTCAGGCAGCACAAGGTCCTTTACAGGGATGGGTGGGTGGGTGGGTGGGGAGGAATCTCCTGCAGGCTGTTTGATTGCTCACTATAACAAGTAGTATGCACTCTGTTGGGGCAGCTACCTGCTATAACATGGCAGGGGATAGGATTGGGCAGTAAGGATAATCGCCTAGACAACAAAGTGTATGAATCTAGGCCCAGAAAACAGCTTCAATGCCTTTGGGATGCATGTCAGAACACCATGCATGGAATGTCTGAGGCAAATCTACTTCTCCTTTGTACATATAAATGATTTGGTGTAACCGGCACTGGTAGGGAGAATGTTTGACAGGGAATCATAGGAGGAAAAATCTGCTGTGTCCTTATATAGGTTTGGCTCTGGCATTAAAAATCCCTGGGGTGATGGGCAGATCCCAAATGCAGACAGGATCCCATGGTTCCGGTACAATATTTGTATTCAGACCCCACTCTTATAGGCCAACATCCCTAGCCCATGTGAGAGTGTCAGGATGGTGTAGTGATTCTGGTGTTGGACTTAGACCTGAAACATGGGTCCCTTCAGGTAGAAAGGTGGAGTAAAAGTAAGTAAGTAAGTAAGTAAGGAAGGAAGGAAGGAAGGAAGGAAGGAAGGAAGGAAGGAAGGAAGGAAGGAATATCCCCATGCAGCCATGAAGCTTCCTGGGAGATCTTGGGCCAGTAACTATCTCTCAGCCTCATCTATGCCCCCACCCCACCCCCAGCAATAAGCCTAGTCATTTCTGACTCTATAGGCGGTGCTCACCTCTGTTTCTAAGCCTAAGAGCCAGTGTTGTCTGTAGAAAGTTTCCGTGGTCATGTGGCCGGCATGACTAAACACCTAAGTGCATAGAACACTGTAACCTTCCCACTGAGGTGGTACCTATTTATCTACTCGAATTTTTACATGCTTTTGAACTGCTAGGTTGGCAGAAGCTGGAACAAGCTCACCCGGAAAGGTGGGTTTTAAGAAGGGGTTTAAAGGACCTTTAAAAAAAAAAAGAGAGAGAGGCTTTCTTCAGGGGTTCCAAAATGCAGGAAGGGAGATGGATGGACTCATTTGTGGAAGCAGAAGACCTTCAGACAGTGGTGTAGCTTGAGGGGGTGCAAAGCACTAAGTTTTGCTGGGAGCCGCACCACAGTGTACCAACAGACCCTCCCCTTCAGAGCCATTCTGGGTGGTGGAAGCAAAACAGAGGCACCTAGGTGTTGCTCCCATCGCCTAGAGTGGCTCTGAAGGAAAAGGGAAGGGGCCGCTTGCATGTTTTGCGGCCTGCTGCAAAACTTAGTGCTTTGCACCCCCTCAAGTTATGTCACTGCCTTCAGACAGTTGTGGGTGGTGGAGCTGGAATGGAAAATGTCATGGCTGAAAGGTTGAGGGGGCAAGGCTTTGGCTGTAATGATTTACTTTGAAGTTGAGCTTCCTATAAGTGCTATAGAATAG